>NC_141135.1:200900242-201067742 GCF_053477565.2 Lygodium microphyllum | reverse complement strand
GTGGGTGAACAGTCCAACACTTAGCGAATTCTGCTTCGCAATGATAGGAAGAGCCGACATCGAAGGATAAAAAAGCAACGTCGCTATGAACGCTTGGCTACCACAAGCCAGTTATCCCTGTGGTAACTTTTCTGACACCTCTAGCTTCAAATTTTGAAAAACTAAAGTATTGATAGGCCATGCTTTCACAGTTTGTATTCGTACTGAAAATCAAAATCAAATGAGCTTTTACCCTTTTGTTCCACACAAGATTTCTGTTCTCGTTGAGCTCATCTTAGGACACATGCGTTATCTTTTAACAAATGTGCCGCCCCAGCCAGACTCCCCACCTGACAATGTCTTCTGCCTGGATCGAAACACGAGCACGCCTTAAGACCAGAAGCAGGGGCCTCCACCTCACGAAGTAAGTAAAATAACGTTAAAAGTAGTGGTATTTCACTTGTGCCAAAGGCTCCCACTTATTCTACACCTCTCAAGTCATTTCACAAAGTCGGACTAGAGTCAAGCTCAACAGGGTCTTCTTTCCCCGCTGATTCTTCCAAGCCCGTTCCCTTGGCTGTGGTTTCGCTAGATAGTAGATAGGGACAGTGAGCGCTTGCTCATATCTTGCACGGTGACCCCCTCCTCCCACAAAATCTTAAGCTCATTGACTAATGGATGAAGATACATATCCATATTTTTGACTTTGTAGCAGTCGGGGACGAGTAAGCTAAGGATGAGATGTCCTTTCTTCGTAGAGAGCCATGGAGGGATATTGTAGTTGACAAGGACTATAGGCCACACACTGTAAGAAGTTGAGCGCAAACCGAATGGGTTCACGCCATTCATTGCAAGATCGAGCCGAAGATTCCTTAGCTCTCCGACAAAGCCTGGGAAGGTAGAGTCAATGTGGCTCCATGTGTGTGAATCCATTGATATTCATTGAACTCCGTCTGTGGACCTATTCTACGCATGCCACGTTGTCAAGCTCGCCACGCCGGATGTACAAAACATGTGGTTTATGCAGGGGATAAGCTGAAAGTGTCTAAGAACTTTTTGAGGGATGGTTTGCTCTTGCAAGTCCTATTGATACATGTAAGCACCACACTTTGGACATGTCTCCATAATCTCGTATTCTCCTCGAAACAGTATGGAATCATTGATACATGCATGGATGCTGTTGTAGTCCATGCCAAGCTTTCGTAAAACATGTCATGCATCATCACGAGACTCAGGCATGGTATTTGCAGGTGGTAATATATGATATTTTAATAACTTGAAAAAAAATCATAAAACACCTTGAAAAAGCACAAATATTTTTAATAATAGTACCGAAAAGAAATCAACGAAGCATACGTACAAGGTACCTGAACAACTCAGTCACACTCGCATCGCTCCACACGTATTTTGCTTGCACACTTAGGAGTGCAAGCAGTGTCTTCAGACGAGATACTCGGCACCCATCATATAATGGTATGGATGCTTCCTCCCTAAGCGGATCAGAAGTCTCGACATCCATCGAAATCAATGCATCGATCATTGCCTCCATCTCAAGCTCCAAGATTGTAGGCAGGTTTGGAAGGCTGCCTATCTCCTCTGGTATTGACAATATAGATTGGGTAGTGCCTTTCAAGTGGTGGATTGGTTTATGCACTACATCCATCACACGCCCACGAACTCTTCTAATTGGCCGCAAAGGGTGCACTCCTCCTTTGGACGAGACGTCACCTCCCTGGATAGAAAATTTACCAGCCATACCCAATCTTCTTGTATATGGTATTTAATTAGCTTGCGAGTACAATGCATGATTGATACTAACTTTTCTTACCGTTTGCTAAAAATCCACAATCGCCTGATCAATGATCTCAAATTGAAACTTGCCGAAGCATTGTACATGTTCTATAGACAATCAACGTTTTCGTCTAATTGACAGCTTGCATTGAGAGCAAGGATATGGGACGCGTGTCAAGTTTATGGGAGAGAAGAAAGGAGTCTCACTTGAAGCTTTCTTGCTTGCACAATGGGGGAATACACACAAGGGTGGAGGCTGAAAAATAGTTTTCCTCTTCTTAGTTGTGTAAGCCAAAAGAACTCTAGTACAAAGAAATAGAAGAACCCTATATATGGGTCTCAAACCAAACTCAACTAACTAAGGTGGCATACTAACTGAGCCACGAACTAGAGTAGATAAGGATAGCTATCATGTAGCTATTATTCATGGGCGGTGTACCAACCGCGTCTGCAACTGACAAGTCGGTGACATAAATACACAACGGTCACCTTGGCGTATCACGAGTGGATCTCGATATCTTAACACTCCCCCTCGAGCTCAATCCCAATTTCTGCACACCAAGCAGGTCTCTGAACTTGCGCAGCTTCTCTACGCCCAATGCCTTCGTAAATATGTCAGCTACCTGATCCTCTATGCTGACATAAACTAGATCAATAAGACCTAGTAAAACCCTCTCCCGCACATAGTGATAATGCACCTCAATGTGCTTTGTTCTAGCATGATAGACTGGGTTATTTGCTAAGTGTATACTACTCATGTTGTCACAATAAATGACAACTAGCCCATCTGTAGGCTGATGCATATCATAAAGTAGCTTATGCAACCAAGCTACCTCACATGCAGCCATTGCTGCACCCCTGTACTCAGCCTCTGTGCTCGACAAGGCAACTGTAGGCTGTTTCTTGCTGCTCCAAGTGACTGCAGCACTCCCAAAAGAGAACATATATCCACTGGTAGATCGTCTATTAGAAATACTACCAGCCCAATCAGCATCAGTGTATCCATGCAGCTGTATCTGAACCCCAGTCTCATAAAATAGTCCATAGTGCAATGTGGACTTCACATACCTAAGTATGCGTCTAGCCGCATCCAAATGAGGTTTCCTTGGAGCCTGCATAAACTCACTTACCAATCCAACAACATAGCTCAAATCTGGCCTGGTAATAGTCATATAAATCAAGCTTCCTACTATGCGTCTGTACATAGTAGGGTCTTCTAGAAGCTCACCTACATCTGCGCTCAGCTTCACATTCTGCTCCAAAGGAACTGAAATAGGCTTACAGCCTGTCATCCCATACTTGGACAGCATGTCCAATCCATACTGCCTCTGCAAGAGCTGTATCCCACTTGGTGATCTAATCACCTCAATGCCCAAGAAATAACGCAGCTCTCCCAAATCCTTCATCTCAAACTTCTGCTTCAATAGCATTTTCACATGAAGGATATCTTCATCACTGTCACCTGTCATAATCAAATCGTCAACATAAATGACAAGTAGCATAATACCTTTCTCTGTTTTTCTCACATAAAGTGAGAAATCTGCCTTGGAAATCTGAAAGACAATAGTGACAAGATACTGTCCTATCTTGTTAGACCATGCTCTAGGTGCTTGCTTCAAGCCATACAAGGCTTTCTTCAACCTGCAAACAAACTCAGGATGAATAGCATGCACATAACCTGGTGGCTGCTCCATATAGACCTCTTCTTGCAAATCACCATGCAAGAAGGCATTCTTTACATCCATCTGATGTAAAGACCATCCCTTTGATGTTGCCATAGCAATGACTGCTCTTACAGTTGCCATCCTTGCAACCGGACTGAATGTTTCTTCATAGTCAATGCCATATGTTTGTGCATACCCCTTGACTACTAATCTTGCCTTGTATCTGTTCACAGAACCATCTGCATTGTGCTTCACTTTATAAACCCACTTACAGCCAATTGCATTTTTACCTTTAGGCAAAGGTACCAATTCCCATGTAGCATTTTCTTCCAAGGCATCCATTTCTTCATCCATGGCTTTCTCCCATTTTTCTTTTTCCATGGCTTGCTCAAAAGAAGTGGGTTCTGGTTCATGTATCACTTTGACCATATATGCATAGTGAATGGCTGTAAATCCATCATATTTCAGCCTATCCATAGGATACCTAGCTCTCGTAGACCTGCGCAAAGTAGGTTCACTCCCAGGTGCTCTCAAAACATCCCTGGTCTTCCTTACTCCAGGTGTAACAATAGAAGGAATACCCAACTCATCATCAATGCTCTATTCTGAGCCACTGGATTCACCATCCACATAAGAGTGACCTGCATTCACATCAAACATGGGCTGATCAACCTTCTCTTTTCCTTTTCGTGATATCTGCATACCACTATCTGCATTACTTTGAGAAGATTCTCCTGATCTCAATCTGCCTGTCCATGGCGAAGAATGCAAAGCACTGCTAGAGGACGCTCCAAGTCCACTAATATTTTGTGACTGCTGCTGTGAATTCTGTGCAGCATTACCATTTTGTGCATCTACATCATCAATCACATTTACTGGTTTATACCAGCTACTCATTTTATAAAAAACAACATCTCTGCTCACTGTAAACTTACGAGTAGAAGGGTTATAGCATCTATACCCTTTTTGCTGCAGAGAGTAACCAATAAAGATGCACTTCTCAGCTTTTGGATCCAACTTGGATCTCAACTCATCTGGCACATGTACATAGGCAATGCAACCAAAAATTTTCAAATGAGAAATATCTGGTTTCCTACCAGTATACCTCTCCTCTGGAGTCATTCCATGTATTGCTGCAGTGGGAGTCCTGTTCATTATGTAGACTGCTGTAGCAACTGCTTCAGGCCAATAAAAATCTGGCAAGTCTTTTTCATTGAGCATGGCACGAGATACCTCTCCAATATGCCTGTTTTTCCTTTCTGCAATTCCATTTTGTTGTCGGGTATGACTGCATGAATATTGATGCTTTATGCCATGCTCCTGCAGGAACCTTGCAAACTCATTTGAGAGGTACTCTCCCCCTCCATCTGACCTTAGGCATTTTATTTGCAGGCCTGTTTCTTTTTCAACCATAGCTTTAAGGGTTTTGAAATGCCCAAAAACTTTACTTTTCTTTTTCATAAAATACACCCAAACTTTTCTGCTATAGTCATCAATAAAAGTGACAAAATAATGACAGCCTCCAAGAGATGCAGCTTTAGTAGTCCACACATCAGAGTGGATTAATTCCAATGCCTTGTCACTCTCTTGAACATGTCTAGGAAATGGTTTCCTTGCCTGTTTTCCAAACTGACAGGCTTCACATACCTTATGCATTTCCGCAACCTTGAATTTAGGCAAACCTGCAACAATATTTTGGGCCTGCATTGATTTAAGTCGCTGTACATTAACATGACCAATGCGTTTATGCTAGATATCAATATCTGCAACTACACCGGTCCCATGTCCAAACATTGCTGCACTCAATTCAGACATGTCTGCATCCAACGTAAACATTCTGCCCTTCTTTCCTTTTGCTATCAAGCGACCTTTATTTTTCACATCCTCAACAAAGCATCCATGAGGATTAAATCTGACCTGCAAGCCCTGCTCAACCATTTGACCGACAGAAACCAGATTCTTGGTGATATTCGGGACATGAAATACATCGGACAGGTATTTCTTTTTCCCATCCTGCATAGACAAGGGAATTTTTCCAATCTGCACAATAGGATGTGCAGTATCATCACCAGTCTCCACAAATCCTGGTTTTTCCATTTTCCTTGCATCCTCCATCCATTCTGCATGACCTGTCATGTGGTTTGATGCACCTGAGTCAACATACCATACATCATTGCTTTCTTCTGCACTTGTCACAGAATTGTTCATGTGCTGCACGCTGCACCATAAACAAGTGCTCATTTCTGTCATCACCCCGTCTACTAGAAGATGCATAATTTCCTTGTTGCAGTTTTCCATTCATGATGTCATTCTGCTTTTTATAGCAGTCTTTAGCCATATGACCCATTTTACCACAGTAGTAGCATTCAACATTACTGTTTGCATTTTGTCCTCTTTGCCATCCACCACGACCTCTTTGGCTCCCCCTGCCTCTGGAGTTACCACGTCCTCCTCCATAGGACTGGTTTTCTTGAGTTTGCTGCATATTCTGATTTCTACCACGGCCTCCATATCGGCCTCCTCTACCTCTGCCTCTACCTCTTCCAGCATTTGAGTAGAAGACAGCTTCTTTTGAAGTTCCTCCTGAAGAAGATGCACCACCATTTCTTTGCTCCTCAGAAATTAGAAGAGCAATCAACTCCTCAAAATCAGGAAATCTTTCACGAACTGAAATGGATGTCCAAAACTGTGCATAATCCTTTCCTAGACCATTCAAGGTCATGGAAACTAAATCATCATCTTCCACTGGCAACCCAATGGAAGCAAGTGCATCTGCAATCTTCTTCACCTTCATGTGGTAGTCATTGATGCTCATATTTTCTCTTTGCACATTATGCAACTCTTGCTTGAGCTGTATTTTCTTGGCTTGCGTATTTGTGCTATACATTTTTGATAAAGTATCCCATGCCTCCTTTGGCGTACTTGCATCCTGAATATGCACAATCATAGAGTCTGAAATACTGATAGATAGCCAGTACATAACTTTCCTGGCTTTCTCATGCCATGCTTTGAATGCCTGCATTTGTTGTTGATTGGGAACATCAAGAAGAACTGGTTCTTCTTCATTTCCTGCAACAAATTCCCAATATCCTTTTCCCATAAGGAAATTTGTCATTCTAAACTTCCATGCCTGGAAGTTATTCTTGTCAAGCTTTTCAGTGACAATCTGTGAAAGAGAATCAGACGCCATTACAGAATACTGCAAAAAATTCTGTCACTGCAAAAAACACAGCTTCACCCTCACAAGGGAAAATCTGCAAAACTGGCGAAAGTGGTATTTGACATCACAGTCACTTCCTAGTGACAATTTTGCATAAACAGGAATCAAGGATGATTCTGAAACTCCCAATGTCTCTGCGCACAAGCATACGATGCAATTTCTACAGTAACTTTTCACCGACCTGTAGAACAGTGGTCACACAGCATAAAATAGGGTCTTTTCCTGAGTGCGTGCAGAAAACTTCCACCTCCAAAACAGGCCCCGAAATGGCCTCAAATCAAAAAAACAAGGTCGCCGAGGGCTAAAGCCCCTTCCCGCAGCATATACTACCCTCTTGCTTCACCGCGAAGGGCGTCTCAACCTGAGACAATGCACTCCTGCACTTTCCGGCTGTGCTACCTGCAGAGATCTACTCTCAAAACAGAAAATGAAAGCAACACTGCTCCTCTTACCAGAACACCGCGAGCTTGGCTTGCTTTCTTGAGCTCCTTACCACGAACAAGGCTCTGATACCATGTCAAGATTATGGGAGAGAAGGAAGGAGTCTCACTTGAAGCTTTCTTGCTTGCACAATGGGGGAATACACACAAGGGTGGAGGCTGAAAACAGTTTTCCTCTTCTTAGTTGTGTAAGCCAAAAGAACTCTAGTACAAAGAAATAGAAGAACCCTATATATGGGTCTCAAACCAAACTCAACTAACTAAGGTGGCATACTAACTGAGCCATGAACTAGAGTAGATAAGGATAGCTATCATGGAGCTATTATTCATGGGCGGTGTACCAACCGCGTCTGCAACTGACAAGTCCGTGACATAAATACACAACGGTCACCCTGGCCTATCACGAGTGGAGCTCGATATCTTAACAACGCGCTGATTAAGATACGTCTCGTGATCTTGAACAACAAGACCTTCATCATTTTCTATTTTTTTTACGTTACGATAAACAATTTGTTTTTGTTATCATTCTTTTTTTCTTTCTTAAATTGTTTGAGGAGGGGTTTTTTCTCTTGTAACTCAGCAAAAATTAATGTATGTAAAGTCTCCATCCACCCACCCACAGATTAACATATATATGTTGGAGTGTTTCCCGTCTCGTGGTGTTGCACTGGACCTCGTCACCGTTTTTTATCCATTCATTATCTCCTCTCCTTCCATTTCTCTCTCTTTTTCTCTTTCTTTATTATGTTATATGTTTATTCCCTCTCTCTCGTTCCTTCTTTTTTCTCTTCCTCCCCCTCTCTCATTTTCTTTAACGATCACGGCTACGACTACGATGAAGACCATAACCACGACTACGACCACGACCACGACCACGACCACGACCACGACTATGACCACAACCATGACCATGACTATGACCACAACCACGACCACGACCACGACCACGACCATGCCCATGACCACGATCACGACCATGACCACAACCATGACTACGATGACCATGACCATGACCACGACTATGACGACCACGATCACGACCACGACCACGACCACAACCACAACCACGACCACGACCATGACCATGACCACGACCACGACCACGACCACGACTATGACGACCATGACCACGACCACGACCATGACCACGACGACGACGATGACGACGACTACGACCACAACTACGATCATGACCATGACTACGACTATGACTACGACTACTTATATAGAGAGAAAGAGAGAGACAAGAGTTAGGGATAGAGTAAATTTAGAGAAGAAGAGGAGAGAAGTGAGAGAGGTAGAAATAGAAAGAGAGATAGAGAGAGAAAAGAGATAGGGGGAGTACCCCTCTCTTACGTTCCATCCCCACCCGAAGGTTTTTGCCCTCAAAAACAATTTGGACACATGTGGTGACTGGGAGGGGCCGATCAGAGTACTAATCTACTGCATTATTACAAGGGTATACTGATGAATGAAGAGGTATTATTGTGTATGATATGTCATGGGGTATGTACTATACATGGGCCTGATTGGGGAGTTATAAACATGAGTTTTGACCCAAATATCTAAAGTAAATGTGGGCAATAGACAGTGGACAACAAGCTGTTTACTACAGGACCCTGCTATAGTGAATCAGTCATAACTTTCTGTGGGAGGCTCCGAACCACGGGATGTGCTATACATCAAAACGAAGCTCTCGAGAAGTACTTTCAGCCCATGTATAGTGTGCATTGGTGTCCGTAGTACATAATAAAATCTGCTTTAAAATAGAGTGTTATTTACAGTCAGTCTGGGAGAAAATAATTTGCTTTAAAACAGAGTGTTGTTTGCAGTCAGTCTGGGAGAAAACACGGCCATACCTAGCTAGATTTTGGCCAAAATCTGCTTCTAAAAGGTATGGAAACTCTTCCAAAATTGAAGTTGGCCTCCAAGAAGCTTGCTCGAGTGGTAAACCTTGCCACTTAATCAAGTATTTCATGATCGAGCGAGAGCAAAGCCTCTTTTCCCTTTGTCCTATGACTTTTTTGGGTATGTATTGAATGATCACTACAACAAGCAGCAGTTATAGATGCACTTGATACACGCGCATAGTCGGGCATGTTTAATTGTGTGTATATAAGCGCATCTATAAGCGCGTGTATATAGACGCAATTAGTGCTCTATATACAAGTGCTTATAGATGCGCTTTCAGATGCGCGCACAGACGTGCACAAAGTTTTTAAAAAAATTTAAAAAATATTGTCGGTGTGTCGTTCTTTTCAAAGTAGTCCCGTCTTGCGTTTCTTTTGGGTTTTTTTTGACAGGCGCATGACAGAAAGAGAGGAGAAAGGAAGAGGCAAAGAGAAAGGAGAGGGAGGAGAAGAAGGAGTTTGTAGCCCTATCACCGCCCATCACAACACCAATTCAAGGTGAGTACTTCTTCTTGTCTCTCTCTCTCTCTTCCTCCCTCCCTCCCTCTCTCTCTCTCTCTCTCTCTATCTTTGCTTTGAGTTGTATTTTGTTACCTTCTTAGCTTTTGGTATGTTTGTTGCGACGAGGAGAACAACTAAAGAGCAAGGAGATGGAGGAGAAGAAGGAGTTTGTAGTTGTGCCGCTGCCCATCACAACAAATATTCAAGGTGAGTCCTTCTTCTCTTCTCTCTCTCTCTCTCTCTCTCTCTCCCTCTCCCTCTCCCTCTCTCTCTCTCTCTCTCTCTCTCTCTCTCTCTCTCTCTCTCTCTCTCTCTCTCTCTGTTTACTCTGAGTTGTATTTTGGTTCCTTCTTAGCTTTGGGTATGTTAGTTGTTGCTTACTTTTCCTAGTTTTATTTTGTGCTTCACTGCTAATTCGCATCTACAAGCGTGTCTGATATACAAAGTAGACACACTCGTAGATGCGCAAGTGTTGAAGATCCATGAAACCTCCTAGGTTTTTTTGAGTTTTGTGGAGCTGGCGCATGTAAGAGTGCGTCTGATCCACAGAGTAGACGTGCCTGTAGATGCATTCACGTTAAACAACTACACCTTCTCTGAGGTTTTTTATAGTTTTGTGGACCTAGGCGTGTAGGAGCGCGTCTAGCATGCAGTGTACATGCACTGATAGATGCGCAACTTTGTTGTGCAAAATATGCAAAAAGAGAGAGGGAGAGAGAGAGAGAGAGACACATACAAACATATAGAGAGACAAACAGATAGACATGTAGATAGAAATACTCACTACAATGCAATGGCACCTTAAGTGTAACGTATCCTAGCTTATAAAATCACTTTTTTTAAAATGTATTAGCTACCTTGTAAAATTACTTATCTCTCACATTGGTACTACAAGATCTTTGCAATGGACTTTTACAAGAAGGGGCTCATCATAGATAAGGTATGTTTTGTTATTGCATGAGAAGTATGGCTAATATTCTTAAGTAATGTTCTTGTGTTTTCCCCAAACACACAAAATTTGATGGGGGGAAAAAAGCCAAAGAGCATGTGGTTGCATGGCAACCACATGCTCTCTGGTTTTTTTTTTCATGCACTATTTTGCGTGTCTATATTTATGTCTAATTTGCAGGTGAAATCACATCTATATGCGCGTGTATATGCGCATCTATAAGTGCGTCTATATGAGCATCTATATTCGGGTGTATATGTGCGTCTACATGCACGTGTAGTTTCACTATAAGCGCACTTGTAGACGCAAAATTGTAGACGCACTAGTAGACGCGGTAATAAACGCGCTGGATATTTTTAAACACAATTCAAATATTGCGTCTACAAGTGCATCTATGGAGCCTTTTTGTTGTAGTGGATGCCTTCTTCATCTATCAGTGGGAGTTCCTCAACATAGTCCATTGCTGAGCCAATGAAGGGCTTCAACTGACTCACATGGAAGACATTATGGATCTTTGTAGATGGGGGTAATGTGAATCGATATGCCAAGTCTCCCACTCTCTTGATAATTCGATATGATCCATAGAATTTGTGTGCCAACTTATTGCTGGACCCATCTTTAAGGGAGGCATATCTTGATTTAGGCACTTTCAAGATCACTAAATTCCCTTCTTGGAACTCCACATCCCTTCTTTTGTCATCAACATAAAGCTTCATTTGATCTTGAGCTCTCTTCAAGTTAGCTTTACACTGCTGAAGTAAGTCCTGCATTCTATCCAATTCTTCCTTGCTTTGTGGATTTATTTTATCATTGAAGATAACCACAAGAAGGGGCACCTTGTAGCCATACAGGGCCTCAAAAGGTGAAACTCCAATGCTAGCATGTGTAGAGTTATTATAGTCAAACTCAGCCAAATGCAACCATGAGTCCCAAGCATGCTATACATCATGACAGAAATGCCTCAAGTAAGTTTCCAGCCATTTGTTAACCCTTTCTGTCTGACCATCTGTCTGTGGATGGTAAGCAGTGGAAGGGGCTAACTGAGTGCCCATAGAGCTGAAAACTGCCTGCCAAAAGTTACTCATAAACTTAGCATCTCGGTCATGTGCAATGAGCTATGGTAAGCCATGTAATTTGAAAACATATTCCATGAATTGGCTGGCTACTTGAAAAGCATTATACTGAGTCTTTGTGGGAATGAAATGGGCTACCTTTATGAGTCTGTCCACAACTACATAGATGCTGTCCCAACCTTTCTTGGTCACCGGTAGGCCAGTAATGAAGTCCATAGTGATGTGTATCCACTTGCCTTCAAGCATAGGCAATGGCTGAAGTAAACCAGCTCGTTTTAAGGTGCTGTCCTTGTTTTGCTGACAAGGCATGCAGCCCAAGACAAAGTCTTTCACATCTCTCCAAAGGCCCTTCCAATAAAAGCTTTTAGCAATTTTTTCATAGGTCTTAAAGACTCCCAAATGACCAGCTATAGGGGCTTAATGCATCTCTTGCATGCTTTTCTACTTGAAAGGGGAAGCATGAGGGATGGCAATTTGGCCATTTTACCATAAAAGCCCATTTTTCAGCTAATACAAAGAGTTTTTCACACATTGTCCTTGCTGTAATTTCTGAAATACATTGCTAAAATCAGTGTCTAATAGGTAAGCCTCCTGAAGCTCATGTATCCAATCACTGTGTAACTCCATGATAGTAGAGACTTTACATGCCCACATCCTAGACAGGGAATCAGTCACTACATTGTCCTTCCCACGAGTGTGGGTGATGTCAAAGTCATAGTTCTGTAAGGTGGCTACCCATCTCCTCTACTTCGGAGTCAGATTTGACTGAGACAAGAAGTACTTGAGTACTCTATGGTCGCTTTTCACTCTAAACCGGCTACCATACAAATAATGATGCCATTTCTTGATGGCATGAAGGATGGGCAGCATGATCATAGACATTCATAACCCTCTCATTTTCAGCCAGCTTTCAACTCTCAAAAGCTATGACCCCATGTTCTTGCAACAAGACTGCACCAATTCCTCTCCCACTGGCATCACAGTGAATGGTGTATTCCCTAGAAAATTTAGGGCATACCAAGATAAGGGCTGAAGTAAGCAAATCTTTCAGCTGATTAAAGCTTCTATCTGCCAATGCATCCTAGAAAAATGCTTCTTTCTTCAACCTATCAGTGAGAGGAGCTGCAATAGTGGCATAGTGACAAATGAATCTGTGGTAAACTGAGGAGAGACCCAAGAATCCTCTCAAAGAGGTAGTATTTGCAGGTATGGGCCAATCTGTGAGTGCACTTTCTTTGGGTCAACTCTAATGCTTGCCTCATTGACAATGTGTCCCAAGTACTCAACCTCAGTCTGCATGAACGAACACTTTGTCTCCTTAGCAAAGAGTCTATGCTGTCTAAGTATATCAAATATCTGCCCCATGTGCATAAGGTGAGCTTTCTTTGAGTGACTATAAATTAGGATGTTATCAAAAAATACCAATACAAATTTGAATAAGTAAGGCTGAAGTATTTTTTTCATGAGGCTCTAAAACATGGCTGGTGCATTAGTCAAGCCAAAGGGCATGACCAAGAAGTGATAGAGCCTACGATCAGTCCTGAATGTAGTCTTTATCTCATCCCCTTCACGCATGCGTATCTGATGGTATCCGGATCTCAAATCAATCTTTGTGAAATACTTAGCTCCCTTCAACTCATCTGACAGGTCGTCCACCCTAGGAATAGGATATCTATTCTTGATAGTGATCTTATTCAGATCTCTGTAATCTATGCACATCCTGAAAGTGCCATCTTTCTTTTTGACCAGCAAGATAGGTGATGCAAAAGGGGATGAGCTAGGCTCAATGAATCCCATATCTACTAAATCCTTGACCTGCTTGGCCACTTCTTCTCTTTCACATTTGGACAACCTGTAAGGGGGTTTATTGACCAACTTGGAGTGGGGCTCCAAATCAATGGGACGATCAACCGCTCTCTTGGGAGATAACGCTGTAGGTAACTGAAACAAGTCACCATATTCCGCAAGTAGAGCCTTAAGGGCTGAATTATCATGCATTTTTCGAGACTGATCTACATTTTTCTTGTTTAATTGCAGCAAAAAAATCTGGGAGCATTTCTTAAACTCTTTCTTGAGCTGTTTGGCTGTAATAAGTTGAAATTCACTACTGGTTTTAATTCCCTGCAGGTGAACAAGCTATCCAACCCTAAAAAATTGCATATACAGCAATGAAAAATCCATGGAAATGGTGCCCAAATTTTTCAGCCAATCGCAGCCCAACACAATGTCTTTGGGCCCCATATTGAGTGCAATCAAATCCACTTTCTGCTCATAATTTTCAGCAGGCTTAATAGGTACAGCTAGGTATACATGAGTACTAATTTCCTCACTCCCATTGGCCACTTGCACCCTCATTGGTTGCTGTAAATCAGAGACAAAACATTTCAACCTATCCATGACTGCTCTATTTATGAAACTAAGTGTGCTACCACTATCTACCAAGACAAATACATCTTTACCGTGAATCTTGCCTTGAAGACGAAGAGTGTTGGGGCTCTTAGATCCTATCCAAGCATCCAGGGAGATAGTACAAACAATGGCAGCAGCATGTGAACCATTCTTATCACCCATATTTACATCTACATGACTGCCGGGGTCAAATGGAAAGGTGTCAGTCGAGTCAAAGAATTCTTCTTGCCCACATTCCTCTTCAACCTCATCATTTTCGGCAGTGATTGCAAAGGCACTTGCATCCTCATGATCCTCATCAGATTCATCAAAGACTAACATGCTATGTACCCTTGCTTTTGCATTCCTATAAGCACATTTAGATGCATGCTCGGCTGTATACTTTTCCCCGCATTTAAAGCAAAGTCCTTTTTCTTTCCTCTCTTTATAGAGGTCCATCGGGATAGAGTGTTGACCACCAAAAGCTGAAGCATTTTTACCCCTACTGTCCCCTTGTCTATTTTCAGCTCTTCCTTGATTTGTAGTCCAGAAATTACTGTTTTTCCTAGAGGCATTAAAGGTGGCGTATGTGGGGATCTTCGGGGTGCTAAATGGCATATTTCCACCACCATAACCTGCCCCAAACTGCCCCGGCCTTACAGCACTTCTTTGCTGCCCAAAATGTGACTACATAGGTCCTCTTTTGCTGCCCAAACAGTGGCTGAGACGCCCCTCTTTGCTGTCCATGCTGAAATGAAGCATCTCGGCGGTACTTACGAGAGTACCTCTCAGCCAACTCAATAGCTTTGAACAAATCTGATGGACTTTGGGTTGAAACATCAGCCAAGAGTTGGGGATCCAAACCATAAATGTACTTGTGAAGCTTTGCATTGTCACTAATGGACTCAACATACATTGTGAGATTGAGGAATTGGTTTATGTAGTCACGCACCATCATCCCACGTTGCTCTAAGCCATACCATTGCCTTGCAAGCTTCTCCTTCTCAACTGGAGATACAAAGACTTGAATCATAAGAGCTTTGAATGCATCCCAAGTATCAACAAGCTATTGATTTTCCCTCTTTATGTACCACCAGTACGTGTGGGCAAAGTCCTCTAAGTGTATCGTGGTAAAGTGTATCTTCTGATCTTCATTTCTTGGCATTATGTCAAAGTAGTCTTCAAGCTTTGAGAGCCATTCTTCTAATTCAGCCGGGGAGGACAACTGGCCATTGAACTTTGAGAAAATGATTTTGTCTCTCAACTCCCTTTCATGGTTGGGGGGACTTTCACATATACCCAAAGTGGGGCTGATCCATTGGGCTGCCAAGAAATGACCCATTGTTTGAGTGATTCCTTCCAAAAGACGGCTGAGCACGCATAGGTGGCATGGGCACGGGTGGTTACTCCTCATCCCATTGTTTATGGGCTCCTCATCCCATTTTTTATGGGCTCCTCATCCCATTTTTTATGTGCTCCTCATGCCTTTGTGAGGGCTCTCCTTGCTCAAAGCTGATGTTGGGAATGCCTGTTCTTTCCAAAATACCTTGGATACTTGCATAGGCTACATTCACGGATGGGATGGTCACTCTTTCAGCTTGCATGCTTGGTCTATCCTCTTTTTCCTTACCTTTCATTTGGGAATCTATTCACATTGAGAACTTGACTACAAGTGCTTCCATGGTAGAGGTCATTTGGCACATCTCCATCACCATTTGAGCTTGACCTTCCATTACTTCCCTATGTCTCTCCACATGTCTAGTCTCATGTGAACTAAGGGTATGATTGAGTGCACTAAGAATTCCCATGGCATGAGAGAGGTCTTCCTCTTCAACCTCAAAGTTGGTGTCATCCCTCGGGGTGCGCGCATCGCTGAACATCTTCATTTGCTTTTTTTTCCCCCTTATTATCTGCCATGTCTAGGTGCAATCCCGTGAGACCACCTGTAACTATTTTGGCTATAACTAGAGCTAGACAACTTTGATTGACCTAATTTTTGGTTTAAAACGGAGGCAGCAATGCTCTCTTCGAGATGAGCATAGGCACCCAACTTTAGGTTTTATAGAGAAAATTCTGTAATCAGAAATGTGGGACTATTCTGTGCAGTCCAGCACCCTATCTACACCTAGGAAAGGCCTGTTTTGGACAGTAGGTATTTGGTATGCTCCAAGTGGGTATCCAAAACCGATCAGGGTTCTTGGCAAGGCCTGAGGGTACTCTCTAAGATCAGCACCTCAATTCTTGGGAGTGGCAACACCTCTGCAAATGCAAGCAATTTCTCTACAGCACCCTGAAACAGTCACAAGAGGGCTGAAATTGGGTTCCCCTTCTATTGCACTGTGGGATTCACTGTTTGCTTGGCATCATACATCACTTTAGCATCCCTTAGCATGTTTGGCATCACTTAGTATTACTTAGCATAAGAGTAAGCATTCCCATGGCCATATCCAACAAGATAGGCTCTCATACATGCATAACCACTGCCCTTACTGCATATATGACTGCATAGGTGTATCCCATGATACATATATCCATCTTCAATCCAAGTGAAGCAATATATTCCCATAAATCACTACATACATAGATGCATTTGTATCTAAAGATACATTTGCTGAAGTACAATCATACATCCCATGCACACAAGAGTGTGTCATGTCATAGTCATCAAAATTTCCATCATGCCAAGTCAATTTCTCAATTTCCCAAGAAACACTTGCACCTACAAACAATTTTTGGGCTCCGGATCACTGAGAGGTGGGCAAAGTTCCCCCCGAGTGGAGTTGTGCATCCCTTTAGGGTCATAATCGGAAGGGGGTTTCATGGTACCCTCTTTTGCTTCCGACTCGCCTGGCTCTTGAACATGGCAGGCATTTATTATTAAACACCCAGCATGAGATGCATTTTAGGAATGGAAATTTTGTCTTTTCATGAAGTGCATGGAATTGGAATTGGGAATAGGGATAGAGAGCTTACCGGCAGTGACTCACTGCCAACTCACCCTTATACAATGGATTTATTAATCAATTCTTGGCGCAGCCAATTCACAAGAAGCCAAACGGGTTATGGGTAAGCAAAAGTATAATCTCAATGAAGCCTCAGTATGAATAAAATTCATTCCAATGCCATAGGATCAAATGAGAATGATTGAGACTAATATTCAACATGCATACAATGTTTGGGATTCCTATTATCTACTTGGACTGATGCATCCTCTCAAACAAGTGGATAGGATTCAACAAGAGGCTTAATGGGAGATAATGAGAGCCAAGAATCGGTTACCTTGTGTTGTTTGATGAAGATTGCAGCCACTAATGCCACTTCAGTCCTTCATGAGAGCTCCAATTTGATCTCGCATGCTCCATAGCTCCAAAATAGTTGTGCTCTGTCAAGAAGAGATGAATTCAAGCTTGGGGGAGAAGGATTCTTCAATGGGGGAAGGGCATTGCTTGCATAGACCGATCAAGAGAAGGATTCCTTCCAAATGAGCACTCCATAATGCCTTCTTGCTTCCAAGAAGCATTCAAATCTTGAGAATGAGCTCCAATGTGGCTATAGCTTGGAGATAGGATGGCTCAAGACCTTCCCATGAAGAGCTCTTGATGAAATTGAAGCTCTACTTCCATAGCCATGGTTGCCCACAAATGCATGTCTTCAAATCTTGCATCTAATCTTCTTTCCGTGCTTCTTGATGGCCAAATCTTGAGCTAGGCTTGAAGAGTGAACCCCTAAAACCAAGAAGACACCAAAATCTTCAAGATTCTTGAGCTTGATGCCAAGCTTTCATGGCTACCATGGATTGCATATGATTAGGGTTTTTGAGATGGAAGCGAAGTCCAAGAAGATGAGAAAGGAGGCTTCAATCTTGCCCAAATGACCTACAAGAAGCTGGGAATGAGAGCCAAGAAGGAGAGGAAGCTTGTTGTGCTATCATTTTGGCCCTAGAATCAGCCCACATTTTGTGCCGTGAAATGTGGGGAGCTGCCTGGAGGGGAGAGGAGGTATCACACAGCACTTTCACCACTTGCCCTATAGCTCAAAGGCTTAAGGAACCCCTAGAAAGGAAGGCAAACTCCATGGAAGAGGAAGAGCAAAGTTTGGGGCTGATTACCTCCATGGGAGATTGCAAGAAGCTTGAGAAAGGGGGAGAGAGCAGAGTCTCCCTGAAAAGTAACCCCAACTAGACTTTCTTCTAACTCTTCTGACCACAGTTACTAAGAGTTTACCTTAAAAATGGGCCAAAAATGACCAACAAGCTGCCAAAGCTGGTCTTCCTTCCTCCAAAATTGGTCCAAGCCGCCATTAATGCTCCTTCCTGCAGTCCTTGTGGTCCAGAAATATTTGGGAACTCCCCTATTGCTACCTGTACCTGTGTACTTGTGACTCAAAATTCCATGTGACTAGAAAGTTGTAATTGGGTAAAATGAAGGACTAACTGGGACCAAGAACCTAAGCTCTGATACCAATTGTCAAGGAGACAGACTGGGAGAGAGAAAGAAGAGAGAGAAGACTGCAGAGAAGAAGAAGAAGAAGAGCAGAAGAGAGAGAAAGATAGGTACGAGGAGAGAGAAATACTAGAAACGAAGAGAGAAAGACAAGAAGAGAGAGAAGAAGACATGGAAGCTTGGAGAGCAAGGTGAAGGAGAAAGAAAACTTGTATTAATTATCTGATAATGAAAAATTAAGTCTCTCTCACCTTATATACCAGCCAGTGTAGCTAGTATTTCCCCGTTATTAAGTCTCCCTCTCTTACACTCATCTATGACTCAAGGTGGTTGCATGGACCACAAGTTAAGAGTACAGTTTAAAAAGTTATTTTTTGGAAAATCTATTTTTAAAATATCTTGTAATAGAAAAGTGATCTCTAAAAATGGGCCACGAGGGTTATTGGAAAGAGCAAGATTTACAACTTTTGTATTAGACATTTTTTCATCCAAACAACGCACAAAGAGATATCTCCAAATTAGTGCTGCAGAGTGGAACAACCACATCTTGCATGAAGATCAACTCAACTCTCTCTCCAAGAAGAGAAGCTCTTGAAAGCCTATAAAAGAGGAGGCTCTCCTTGGGTGTAAGGGAGAGGTGAAGGAAGCATCACTTTGCATGTATCCAAGAGGAGAAAAGAAGGTGCGAATGCTGTGGAAGCCTTCCTGAAATCAAATGTTGCAGAAGCTCTGCTGAAATCAAGCTCCAAGAGGATAAGAGAAGGTGCAAGTGTTGTGGAAGCTCTGCTGAAATCAAGCGCAGAGGAGAGCCCTACACATATTGTGTAGGAGAGAAGGAGACTCAAGAAGGATCAAAAGGTGCTAAATTCCAAGTTGTGCAAATGTTAGCCGGTTGTATACCGTGCAAGAAACTGTGATCTTGTTTCCAAGATCTACAAGTAAGAACTGGCTTATGTGTAACAGAGAAGCTTGCTCCTTTTCAATAATATAACTCCACTAGGGAGGAGACTGGCCTATCTTCCTGTCCCTTCTGTGTTGCCAATTTCTCTACCTCTCT
Organism: Lygodium microphyllum; assembly: GCF_053477565.2. NCBI lineage: Eukaryota > Viridiplantae > Streptophyta > Polypodiopsida > Schizaeales > Lygodiaceae > Lygodium > Lygodium microphyllum. Next base: position 201,048,328 of record NC_141135.1, on the reverse strand, counting down.
CTCTATATCTTTCTTTTCTCTCGTCTATTCTCCCTCTGTGCCAACATAATATTTGCCATAAATATTTTAAGTATATATGAAATTCGAGAGTGTATCTCAGATTATATAATAACTTGTTCTTCTTTTGGAAGATTTAGGCCCACTTTCAGGTGACGTTCAGTATCGTCAGCATCCAGGACTGTTAATTGCCTTTCACCTTCCACTTCACGGATAAATGTCCCACAGATTGCTTCTAGATAGAGGTCTAACTCTTTCAAGGGAGTAGTGTTATCGTTTGATGTTCCATTAGAACCAGTGTCCTCCTTTTGAACAGATGACTCATTTTCTTGTTGAGATTTTTGGAAGGGTATCAGAGTTTTGTTTGCTTCTATGTGAGTGGTGATTTATTTTGGACTTAGGGATTCATCTTCAAAGGATGTGTCTAGGAATGTCACATAGCACGGACCTTCTATAAGCAGTGGCTATGATGGCTATGGCTTTCGTTGACAAGGGATATCATCATCATCTTTTCTCCCAAAACAAATGGTCAGGGTGATAGGAGCCACTGGTGAACTTAATTTTTATGCCTTTGATCCATTGCTTATGTAGATTCCACATGTTTTGTGATCTATTGGTCAACGCAAATGGAACCATGGCCATTCCATCCAACACCCCGAGATCCTTGGCCTCTGAGGTCTTTGTATGGACATCAACAAGATCGTTTCCTATTAGAGGAAATTCTTCAATTCCACTTTCATAACCTGCTTCTTTTTCTTCCTTATCATTTTCATCCTCTTCCTTTGGAGGCTCTGTAGGAGAAGAACAGATCCTCCATCTCTATGTCTGCTTCTAGTTCTGCCTCTGTCTCTACCTCTGTCTTTGCTTTTGTCTTTGCTTCTGACTCTGCGTCCATGCTTCTATTTTGCTATCAGAGGTGATTTTAGAAGTCAATTTGGGTTGAGACAGGAGGTATTCTCCTATGGACAAAGACTTTGCTTCCTTCGGTAGTTGGCTTACAATGCCCACGGTTAGGGACTGTGCCTTTGTTTTCTTAGGAAAGATCTGTTTGACAGCCTCTTCATCTCCTGATGTACCATCTGTTACTTCATTGGAGGAGTCTGGTATGACTTCGATGGACACTGATCCATTGCTTTTTTGCGATCCATACAATTTCAACACCACTTTATTGGGTCCTCTGTCTAGGGTTAGGATTCCTTTGAATTGGTCTGTCCTTGCTCTTGCTTCAAAAGCCAAGGTCTTCCTAACAATAGAGGATATGATGTCACATAAGAATTTGGTTTGACCACCAAATATGTCAGCCAATAGTCTCTTCCTACAAGTATTGTTTTCACGTATGGGAGGATGCCCAACGGTTTGATTGTACTTTGGTCTGCCAATCTGATAAGCCACTGTGTAGGTTGAATTCCTTGCAAACCTAGATCCTTCATTGTCACATCCGTCATTATGTTTATTGATGAGCCTCCATCAATCAATGCATCTGAAATAAAGCATCCTTCTATCCATACACTAATCTCTGGGGTTTGAGAATCTAGGAAGACGTTAGCCACATCCACTTTCTTCACATGGTCTGAGGCTTTGTTGGACTTTGTTGTTGTTGGGGGAGCAATTCTTAGGCCGAGTCTTCTTGTTGAGATACTTTTAAATCTCTTTCGGCAACTAGGAGACACCATCAGTAACTATCAGAATGTTAGGTTTGGTTTAAAGGTGTCTAGGTCTTCGACCAAATCATACTCTTTGATAGGATCCACAGGCTTTTCCAATCAACTGGAAAATGGAGCCACACCCACTCTTATCTTCCCTTTTTCTTCTAGGAGTGGCAGCATCTGTGCTGCTTCTTCATGAAGAAGGACTTTTGCATCCTCTATTTCCTGGACCTCTAGTCTTGTCTCTCCTTCCATCTCTGTAGCTTTCTGTGGCTCTGTAGTGTTCTATACTTCCTTATTCTGGATTGCATTTTTCTATTTTTCTTGAGGGAGTTTGAACTTCACAATCTTAGTAGAAGGAACATTATCTTTTGGAACTACAAGTTCTCCTTTCTTTGCTTGCGTTATTGCCACCACTTCCAATTACACCAATTTGGAGACACGTTCTTGGGTCATTAGTTGGGTATCAGAAGTAGATTTAATAGGGGTTGGACTTGGACAGTCTTTTGCAATATTTCCTTCTCCTTTGCATCGGCTACATAAGGGCTTGTAATCCATGTCAAGATTGTGGGAGAGAAGGAAGGAGTCTCACTTGTAGCTTTCTTGCTTGCACAATGGGGGAATACACACAAGGGTGGAGGCTAAAAACAGTTTTCCTCTTCTTAGTTGTGTAACCCAAAAAAACTCTCATACAAAGAAATTGAATAACCCTATATATGGGTCTCAAACCAAACTCAAGTAACTAAGGTGGCATACTAACTGAGCCACGAACTAGAGTAGATAAGGATAGCTATCATGTAGCTATTATTCATGGGCAGTGTACCAACCGCATCTACAACTGATAAGTCGGTCACATAAATGCACAACGGTCACCTTGGCATATCACGAGTGGAGCTCGATATCTCAACACTCCCCCTCGAGCTCAATCCCAATTCCTGCACACCAAGCAGGTCTCTGAACTTGCGCAGCTTCTCTGCGCCCAATGCCTTCGTAAATATGTCAGCTACCTGATCCTCTGTGCTGACATAAACTAGATTAATAAGACCTAGTAAAACCCTCTCCCACACATAGTGATAATGCACCTCAATGTGCTTTGTTCTAGCATGATAGACTGGGTTATTTGCCAAGTGTATACTGCTCATGTTGTCACAATAAATGACAACTAGCCCATCTGTAGGCTGATGCATATCATAAAGTAGCTTATGCAACCAAGCTACCTCACATGCAGCCATTGCTGCACCCTTGTACTCAGCCTCTGTGCTAGATAAGGCAACTGTAGGCTGTTTCTTGCTGCTCCAAGTGACTGCAGTACTCCCAAATGAGAACACATATCCACTGGTAGATTGTCTATCAGAAATGATACCAGCCCAATCAGCATCAGTGTATCCATGCAACTGTATCTGAACCCCAGTCTCATAAAATAGTCCATACTGCAATGTGGACTTCACATACCTGAGTATGCGTCTAGCCGCATCCAAATGCAGTCTCCTTGGAGCCTGCATAAACTGACTTACTAGTCCAACAGCATAGCTCAAATCTGGCCTGGTAATAGTCATATAAATCAAGCTTCCTACTATGCGTCTGTATATAGTAGGGCCTTCCAGAAGCTCACCTGCATCTGCGCTCAGCTTCACATTCTGCTCCAAAGGAACTGAAATAGGCTTACAGCCTGTCATCCCATATTTGGACAGCATGTCCAATACATACTGCCTCTGTAAGAGCTGTATCCCACTTGGTGATCTAATCACCTCAATGCCCAAGAAATAACGCAGCTCTCCCAAATCCTTCATCTCAAACTTCTGCTTCAATAGCATTTTCACATGAAGGATATATTCATCACTGTCACCTGTCATAATCAAATCATCAACATAAATGACAAGTAGCATAATACATTTCTCTGTTTTTCTCACATAAAGTGAGAAATCTTCCTTGGAAATCTGAAAGCCAATAGTGACAAGATACTGTCCTATCTTGTCAGACCATGCTCTAGGTGCTTGCTTCAAGCCATACAAGGCTTTCTTCAACCTGCAAACAAACTCAGGATGAACAGCATGCACATAACCTGGTGGCTGCTCCATATAGACCTCTTCTTGCAAATCACCATGCAAGAAGGCATTCTTTACATCCATCTGATGTAAAGACCATCCCTTTGATGCAGCCATAGCAATGATTGCTCTTACGGTTGCCATCCTTGCAACTGGACTGAATGTTTCTTCATAGTCAATGCCATATGTTTGTGCATACCCCTTGACTACTAATCTTGCCTTGTATCTGTTCACAGAACCATCTGCATTGTGCTTCACCTTATAAACCCACTTACAGCCAATTGCATTCTTACCTTTAGGCAAAGGTACCAATTCCCATGTAGCATTTGCTTCCAAGGCATCCATTTCTTCATCCCTGGATTTCTCCCATTTTTCTTTTCCCATGGCTTGCTCAAAAGAAGTGGGCTCTGGTTCATGTATCACTTTGACCATATATGCATAGTGAATGGCTGTAAATCCATCATATTTCAGCCTATCCACAGGATACCTAACTCTGGTAGACCTGCGCAAAGTAGATTCACTCCCAAGTGCTCTCAAAACATCCCTCGTCTTCCTTACTCCAGGTGTAACAATAGAAGGAATACCCAACTCATCATCAATGCTCTGTTCTGAGCCACTGGATTCACCATCCACATAAGAGTGACCTGCATTCACATCAAACATGGGCTGATCTACCTTCTCTTTTCCTTTTCGTGATACCTACATACCACTATTTGCACTGCCTTGAGAAGATTCTCTTGATCTCAATCTGCCTGTCCATGACGAAGAATGTGAATCACTGCTAGAGGACGCTCCAGGTCCACTAATATTTTGTGACTGCTGCTGTGAATTTTGTGCAGCATTACCATTTTGTGCATCTACATCATCAATCACACTTACTGGTTTATACCAGCAACTCATCTCATCAAAAACAACATCTCTGCTCTCTGTAAACTTACGAGTAGAAGGGTTATAACATCTATACCCTTTCTGGTGCAGAGAGTAACCAATAAAGATGCACCTCTCAGCTTTTGGATCCAACTTGGATCTCAACTCATCTGGCACATGAACATAGGCAATGCACCAAAAAATCTTCAAATGAGAAATATCTGGTTTCCTACCAGTATACCTCTCCTCTGGAGTCATCCCATGTATTGCTGCAGTGGGAGTCCTGTTCATTATGTAGACTGCTGTAGCAACTGCCTCAGCCCAATAAAAATCTGGTAGGTCTTTTTCATTGAGCATGGCACGAGATACCTCTCCAATATGCGTGCTTTTCCTTTCTGCAATTCCATTTTGTTGTGGGATATGACTGCATGAATATTGCTGCTTTATGCCATGCTCCTGCAAGAACCTTGCAAATTCATTTAAGAGGTACTCTCCCCCTCCATCTGACCTTAGGCATTTTATCTGCAGACCTGTTTCTTTTTCAACCATAGCTTTAAGAGTTTTGAAATGCCCAAAAACTTTACTTTTCTTTTTCATAAAATACACCCAAACTTTTCTGCTATAGTCATCAATAAAAGTGACAAAATAATGGCAGCCTCCAAGAGATGCAGCTTTGGTAGTCCACACATCAGAGTGGATTAATTCCAATGGCTTCTTATTCTCTTGAACATGTCTAGGAAATGGTTTCCTTGCCTGTTTTCCAAACTGACAGGCTTCACATACCTTATGCATTTTTGCAACCTTGAATTTAGGCAATCCTGCAACAATATTTTTGGCATGCATTGATTTAAGTCGCTGTACATTAACATGACCAATGCGTTTATGCCAGATATCAATATCTGCAACTACACCGGTCCCATGTGCAAACATTGCTGCACTCAATTCAAACATGTCTACATCCAACGTAAACATTCTGCCCTTCTTCTTTCCTTTTGCTATCAAGTGACCTTTATTTTTCATATCCTCAACAAAGCATCCATGAGGATTAAATCTGACCCGCAAGCCCTGCTCAACCATTTGACCAACAGAAACCAGATTCTTGGTGATATTCGGGACATGAAATACATCGGACAGGTATTTCTTTTTCCCATCCTGCATAGACAAAGGAATTTTTCCAATCTGCACAATAGGATGTGCAGTATCATCACCAATCTCCACAAATCCTGGTTTTTCCATTTTCCTTGCATCCTCCATCCATTCTGCATGACCTGTCATGTGGTTTGATGCACCTGAGTCAACATACCATACATCATTGCTTTCTTCTGCACTTGTCACAGAATTATTCATGTGCTGCACCATGAACAAATGCTCATTTCTGTCATCACCCTGTCTACTAGAAGATGCATAATTCCCTTGTTGCAGTTTTCCATTCATAATGTCATTCTGCTTTTTATAGTAGTCTTTAGCCATATGACCCATTTTACCACAGTAGTAGCATTCAACATTACTGTTTGCATTTTGACCTCTTTGCCATCCACCATGACCTCTTTGGCTCCCCCTTCCTCTAGAGTTACCACGTCCTCCTCCATAGGACTGGTTTTCTTGAGTTTGCTGCATATTCTGATTTCTATCACGGCCTCCAAATCGGCCTCCTCTACCTCTGCCTCTACCTCTTCCAGCATTTGAGTAGAAGACAGCTTCTTTTGAAGTTCCTCCTGAAGAAGATGCACCACCATTTCTCTGCTCCTCAGAAATTAGAAGAGCAATCAACTCCTCAAAATCAGGAAATCTTTCACGGATGGAAATGGATGTTCGGAACTGTGCATAATCCTTTCCTAGACCATTCAAGGTCACAGAAACTAAATCATCATCTTCCACTGGCGACCCAATGGAAGCAAGTGCATCTGCAATCTTCTTCACCTTCATGTGGTAGTCCTTGATGCTCATATTTTCTCTTTGCACATTGTGCAACTCTTGCTTCTGCATTTTCCTGGCTTGCATATTTGTGCTATACATTTTTGACAAAGTATCCCATGCCTCCTTTGGCGTACTTGCATCCTGAATATGCACAATCATAGAGTCTGAAATGCTGATAGACAGCCAATACATAACTTTCCTGGCTCTCTCATGCCATGCTTTAAATGCCTGCATTTGCTGTTGATTGGGAACATCAGGAAGAACTGGTTCTTCTTCATTTCCTACAACAAATTCCCAATATCCTTTTCCCATAAGGAAATTTGTCATTCTAAACTTCCATGCTTGGAAGTTGTTCTTGTCAAGCTTTTCAGTTACAATCTGTGAAAGAGAATCAGATGCCATTACAGAATACTACAAAAAAATCTGTCACTGCAAAAAACACAGCTTTACCCTCACAAGGGCAAATCTGCAAAACTGGCGAAAGTGGTATTTGACCACACAGTCACTTCCTAGTGACGATTTTGCATAAACAGTAACCAAGGATGATTCTGTAACTCCCAATGTCTCTGTACACAAGCATACGATGCAATTTCTGTGATAACTTTTCACCGACCTGTAGAACAGTGGTCACACAGCATAAAACATGGCCTTTTCTTGAGTGCGTGCAGAAAACTTCCGCCTCCAAAACAGGCCCCGAAATGGCCTCAAATCAAAAAAACAGGGTTGCTTCACCGCGAAGGGCATCTCAACCTGAGACAATGCACTCTTGCAATTTCCAGCTGTGCTACCTGCTGCAGAGATCTGCTCCCAAAACAGAAAATGAAAGCAACACTGCTCCTCTTACCAGAACACCGCGAGCTTGGCTTGCTTTCTTGAGCTCCTTACCACGAACAAGGCTCTGATACCATGTTAAGATTGTGGGAGAGAAGGAAGGAGTCTCACTTGTAGCTTTCTTGCTTGCACAATGGGGGAATACACACAAGGGTGGAGGCTGAAAACAATTTTCCTCTTCTTAGTTGTGTAAGCCAAAAAAACTCTCATACAAAGAAATAGAAGAACCCTATATATGGGTCTCAAACCAAACTCAACTAACTAAGGTGGCATACTAACTGAGCCACGAACTAGAGTAGATAAGGATAGCTATCATGTAGCTATTATTCATGGGCGGTGTACCAACCGCATCTACAACTGACAAGTCGGTGACATAAATGCACAACGGTCACCCTGGCATATCACGAGTGGAGCTCGATATCTCAACAATCCATAGATCTTGTAGGGTTTGGACAATTCGGTGAGATATGACCGTTTTCTCCTTTGCACCGGCTACATAAGGGCTTGTAATCCATAGATCTTGTAGGGGTTGGACAATTCGGTGAGATATGACCGTTTTCTCCACATCTATAACATTCTACCTGTGATCTCTAAACCACCGCCAGTAGATTGTCGTCCTCTATAACTTTAGGGAAACCTCCTTGGACTGAAATTAGGACCAAACTCCCTAGGATTTGGTACAATGTCTTGTGTTATCATTTTGGATTCTAACAAGTTGAATCTTGCATTTTCATCTTTCTATCTTCGTTTGTGCATATCTTTCAGAGAGTAGATATCCTCTGTATGATTCTTTCTCAAATAGTATGAATAGAAGGCCCTAGGAATGGTTGGTTTTTGGGTACATTTAGTGGCTAAATGTCTGACTTGATGGCACTTTCTGCACCATGTATTAGAATGCATCACATCTCTCCCACCTCTCGCAGGAGTGGATATATTAATGGTATTTATCTTTAGCATCTGTAGCTACTTCTATAATCGCATCCATAAGCTCTTTCTTGATACTTGCCATTGAATTGGATAAGTAGTCTTTCATATTTTCACCTTCTAGAGTACTTGTAGTAGGATTTTGGGAAGCTTCTGTAATTACTGTATACACTAGTTGGATTGATCCAGGAGGTCCTCTATTCTGGTTCTAATTCAAAGCTCCTATTGAGAATTGGGGTTGTTGATTCCAGTGGGTAGAATTCCACTATTGTTGAGTCGCCATTAGAGGAACTGTTTGAGGCCACTGCTGTTATGTTTGAACCATCAGTTGAGGCATTGTCATTTGCAACCACTGTGGATTAGGTGCATTGTACGGCGGCATTATTTGCATCTGGGGGTAGGGGTATGGAACTGCCCCTCGAATTGCATCTGGTGGGTATACCATTCCTGGCATGGGAGGAGGTAAGACTCCTCTTCCTAAGGTCGTCGACAACCTTACTTCAACTTCATCATACAGTCTTGCACCTTCCACTGTAGCTTGCAGATTGACTGGTCTTCACAATTCCATGAACTTGCAAACTTTTGGTTGTAGGCCTTTGAGAAACACTCCTTTCTGGATGCCTTCATCCAAATGATGGTTTGTCCATCTCTTCAGGATGGATTCCAATTGCAAGACATAGGCTTCTACTCTTTCTCTAGAGGACTGACTTAGGTTCATGAACTCCTCTCGCATTTACTCTTCAAAACCTTCACGCCTAAATTTAGTGAGGAATGCCAACTTCAGGTCATTCCATGTGCCAAGAGTTCATGCTGCTTGTCTCTCATACCATTGAAACGTTGTGCCCTTCAAAGTGGCGGGAAAGATTGCTAACCAATGCTTAAGGATTCTAGCATTGTTAGCCACACATGCTACCATAAACTTTGCTACATGAAGATCAGGATCTTCATTGTACTCTCCCTTAAAAATTGGCAATGGGACTACATTTGCTGGTCTATTATCAATATTTCCAAGATAAATCTAACTAGGAAGGAAACCTTGAGTTGCCATGGAGACTTCTGTAAAGATTACTTTTAAGGCATCAAAGGAGGCTTCTGATGCAAACTCGTTCTCAGCTTTGATTCTTACATTCTCTCTTCTCATGTACCTCTGGACTTGTTCTAGCGCTTGCCTCTTGATTGTGTCATTCATCAGGGGGTTGGCTCCAACTAGTTGGTATGTACTCAACAAAATAGAATCAGAGGGGGATTTTAATCTCTGGAGGATTCTCTGGCCAACATCTCTTCTACTTCCTTCTTTTCAACATCTCTGCTGAATTCAGCTTTCAAACCACTACATAGGGGGAGATATTTAGTTCTAAAAGTATCAAAACTCATTCTTCTTAGGATCATTGTTGTGCCATCATCATAATAATGCTAGCTACTTCTGAGGGTTTCAACAATGTATGTTGTGAAAAACACTCTGTCTACCAACTTCCAGTGGGTTGCTAATTGAACAAACAGGAGGTTGTCAGTGCACAAAGCATCCCATGTATCTTGCTGTTGGCCATCCACAAAAAAATTCCAACTCTTTTCTTTCTTGTTTTTGTGAACCTCCACAGACCACGACTCCTGAATCTTATTCACGATTTTCCACTTGATGATGTCTGGAAACTTCTCAATGAATGCCAAATCTTCCATGGATGGTCATTCTCTCTGTTTCTACTCTTTAGTTTGTTCCCAAACAATTTGCCACCAAGATGTATGTCTCTGTTGCTTCAACAAGAAGAGGAAATAGTCCACCACATAGAGCTTGTATGATGATGGTAATATTTTTCCACCATTGTGGGATGAACTTCTTGTGGAAAGTGGCTTTGGTAATGAGAAAGGAACTTTGCAAGCATCCATTGAATTCTTCTCTTCTTGGCAATGCCATTTTCTTCATTTTCAGCCTCTTCTAATGCATGTTGATGGCAAGTTTCCTCAACTGCGCACCAAAAACATGGATCCCCAAGAGGAACACCAAGGAAAAGGGGTTTCTACTGCAAGAAAAACTATCTTGTAACATCAACAAGCTTTTATTTCATTATTTTGAGAACCACAACAAGGAAAAGAACAAATCTTCATGCAACGTCATAGTAGATATCTACCATGGATTTGATAGAATCAACAACATCTTTACAAAATCCATCGATAGAAGAAGAAACACAAAAGAATACACCATTTTTTAATGTAACTAATCACATAATATTCATCTTCATTATCTTCATAGTTCTCTCTCTCAATCTCTCATAGATAGATACATTATTTTGATAGAATATTCTATCTTTGATTCTCTCTCTCTCTCTCTCTCTCTCTCTCTCTCTCTCTCTCTCTCTATCAATAATACATCATCTACTTAGTAAAATACTCAATAATCACTCTCAATAATCCTTCTTAGGTCGTGGATGCACCTCCCAAGAGGTATGGGAGGTATGAAAGGGCACAAGAGTCACTACAATGTCTCTTCATAGCTCACTATTGTCACTTCACTTCAGTCTTCTTTTCAGTCTTCAACAGCTACTTCTTCCATTTTTAAAGCTCTTTTGAACTTAGATTCATCCTTTAGAAAACTTTCCCAAAGTTACACATACATTCCACAGAACACTTTACAGAAGATCTACAGAACAAAACAGAAGCTCTACAGAAGGTTATAGAAGGTCATCAGAGAACATCATATCCTGATAACTCATACTAAAACCATTCCAAACTATAAAAAACTATTCAATAAGCTTTCAAAAGACCTCAACCTTCATCAATCATCAATCCATGCTTCATATAGAAGAAAATTAGAACAAAATAGAAGCTAAACAGAAGGTATCAGAACCAATCAGAACCTCAATGGAACCTATCAGAACATCACATAGCCTCATATTTCTACTGAGAATCGTCATGAGATTTAAAAATATAATCAATATCATCCAAAACACTTTAAACACTTCCAAAACAACCAATCATCACTCAAAATCTATCAAAAGTCAACCATTCAAGTCTCAAAAACAATAAAAATCAACAAAAAATCTAGTCATTTCAGCATTCAACACATCACTGTTTACAAATCTTGATAAGCATCCCTGTTGAGTTTAATGAAGAAGGTGGGATGGAGCCGTCACTTCACCCTCTAAATATGTTGAATTTTGATTATCATCATTACGAATAGGAGAGTTCTTGATGGTTGGCTGTGTAAACCCATTGTGGACGTACACGTTATACTTTGATGGAGTGTCCCGAGGCCCTAATAAAAAGGGAGTATTGGAGTAGTTGTCCGAGATCCCCAACATAGAGTTACAATGAAATTAGCTACTTATCTCTGGCTAGGATTCACTAACAACATGGCAGAGTATAAAGCCTTGATTATGGGACTGAACATTGCCAAGAAAAGTGGCATTCGATGGTAGTTAGTAAAAGGGGATTCCTAGCTAATCTTAAATCAACTCAATGATACATACAAAGTTCGAAATCCCCTCCTTTGCATGTATTATTGAACTGCTATAACCCTACTTTCTGAATTTGAGAGCATCTCTTTTCAGCTAATCCCATGTTACTGGAATCCATTTACGGATTCATTAGCCAATTTTGCTTATAAGGAGGACCTCTTCTTCAACTGTGGTCCTAGTCCGGATGTTGTTATTGATAATGAGACAGGACCTAGTCATTTGTGGGGAACGTTATCAGACCACACGTTATATAGCACGCGATATTTGATATGGGTAATGTGAAGAGTAGCCAAGACCCATCTACCACTATTATCTTAGATCCATAGGTTGATGAAACGACATGTTATGTGTATGCCTATTGCGATATATACAGGAGGTATGGGTCACAACTTGATGCATTGAGTTTAGGATTGACAGTCCAAGTTCCCCCCTAGAATACATCGTATTTTTGTATATCTGCCTTCTTCCAAAGAGGGATCTATATGAGTGGGTTTGCTTGATTTCTTTAGGCCAAGAGGGCCAATTGCTTTAAGGTTTTAATGTTTGATTTCCTTAGGCCAAGAGTGCGAGTTAGTTTTGTAATGTCATGTTTGATTTCTTTAGGCCAAGAGGGCCCTATGTCTGTTTGGTGCAGGTACGTTTAATGGTGTGTTATCTCATATAGGTTGGCAAAGTCACTGGAGGGAGCCTTGGCTGCAAAGGAGCTTCTTGTGCCCATTCCAGGTGGTTTCGTCCCCTTTTCAAGTCTTTTTCCCTTAAGCAAATAAAGATACATGTGTATGTAAGGGTACTTTCTTTTTGTTTATTGGGGATCGGCAATCAAGGCATGAAGTCCTAGGTTTAGGTTCTATATGTCTGGGGGAGGTCTGAGTAGTCATTGCCTCAAGTACCGGCATTGTCTGACATTGAAAGACCTGTTTTAGATGGGAGTTCTAGTGACCTTCTTCTGCTAACCTGCTAGGCGGCTGCTCTAGGAGGTCCTATTAGTGTGGGGTAGTTAGAGAAGCCTACTAAAAATAACCAAAAGGAGAAAACCCTAAATATCTGAAAGAAAATATATGAATATATAGAGGTGTGTAAAAAGGAGTTCTAACCCCTATAAAAATAGAAAAGAAGGCAACATCTTTGAGTAGTTGTTTATCGCCTTGCGAAGGACTGGTATATTTTTGGGGACAAGACAAGACCCGGTGCCGATGCCTTGTCTTCCTGGGGGTGGCATCTAGTTGAAAATAAAACCAAGCAAAGGTTGGAGTGAAAATAAAGGTGAGCACTAGAAAAGGATTAAGTGTCACCTCGCGAGGGCTTGGTAGGTTCTTGGGTACCGAGACATGACCTGAGACCGATGCCTTGTTCTCCTTCACTACAAGGGTACACACATATAGCGATGCTAAGTAGCGACTTTTTTTTTCGGCGTCGCTATTTACGTCACTAATCCTCGAAATATTTTAATTCAAAAAATGTGTCGGTATTAGCGTCGTTATCTGCATCGCTAAAAACGTCGCTATTAGCATCGCTATTTAGCGACGCAAATAGCGACGTAAATAGCGACGACTTACTGTGGTAACATTTCACCGAAACCCGAATGTTTCTTTCAAATGCGTGCGCAAAGGCGGAGAGAAAGAGAAAGGGAGGTGAGCAAGAGAGGGAGGTGAGCAAGGAAGCAAACCGCGAGCCGCACGCGAGGAGAGGAGCGTCACCCGCACGAAGAGGTCGTGGAAGAAGAAGAGAGCACGATGGTATGCCCTGTTTTGGTTTCTTTACAATCTTTGTTTTGCTTTGCAATGTAGGTTAGAAAGTGTTGGTTTCTCTTCGATCTTTGTGTTGCTTTGTGTTGCTTTGCAATGTAGGTTAGGAAGTGTTGAAAGAGAGAGAAATGGAAGCGAGTGTTTTCAAATTTTTTCTTGTGTAGGTTTTTATTCTTTGCAATGTAGGTTAGAAAGTGTTGGTTTTTCTTCAATCTTTGTGTTGCTTTAATTTGCAATGTAGGTTAGGAAGTGTTGAAAGAGAGAAATGGAAGAGACTGTTTTTATATTTTTTCTTGTGTTGGTTCTCTTCAATCTTTGCAATGTATATAGGGTAGGAAGTGTTGAAAGAAAGAGAAATGGAAAGGAGTGTGAAGGGGGATGCTTGTTTTGCTTGATTATAATTTTAGAGAGAGAGTGAGAGAGATAGAGATGTAGAGAAAGAGAAATGAGATGCTTGTTTTGTTTGGATTGTATCTTTTGCAAGATCTTTCTCTAAACTACATATTCATCCACAATGATATTTCTAGATGTAGAAATACTTCTTTTTCTAGGATCATAAAAGTAAAATGCTTTGGTGATGTTACTATTACTCATGAGAATACGTTTGAGAGATTTAGAGTCTAATTTCTTTCTATGAGCATAAGTAATGCTTCCAAAAACTTTCAAACAACTCACTATTAGCATTTGAGCAATAAAGGCTTCAAAAGGAGTTGTGCCTTTCAAGGCATAGTGGAAGATCTATTAACTATTATAAAAATGTATGTGTGTGAGCATAGTTTAGAGCCGACCTCAAAGATAGATAAGTTTAGAGCCGAAATCAAAGAGATAGGTACGAAAATTTAAAAAAAAAGACCTGAAATATATATAGTGGAGTGGTCCCAATATACAATATAGAATTGTTATTAAATTATCATTCCATTACATCGCAGTCAAGATGTCTAGCACCCACGACCGACATGGTGGGGATCGTGAGGCTTGGCTCAATCAATGTGTCCCCTGTCCATGCACGCAATGCAAATTGGCCATTCGTCGGAAACGTTGTTTGTCCATAGAGCATGTGCAACGGCATGGAGAGTTTCGAGTTGAGATAATTGATCAAGCAATCTTGAATTACGAGATTGCGGTAAGTTCTCTCTCATTACTGTATGACATGTAATTGATTTAAGTATAACAATTTGGGGTTATCTTAGAAGTTAGCTCCTTAACATTCTTAACGTCCCAAGTGTGGTGCGGACAGGTATCAAAATGACTTGCAAGGACAGACTGTTCCACAGAAGGTTTTGAGGTACTTTCCGCTGATACCGCGTGTTCGTCACATTTTTCGGAGGACCGGGACAAAGACTTGATATGGTCACTTAAGGAGGATGATCGTCTGAATGGAGATGTCCTAGTGGGAAACAGAATAGAGATGAAGATGGACGCATCCATGGAGTCCAAGGTGAACCGATTTTATATGCTGCATAGCGCTACGATGGAGAAGTGGCTGCAACGGTATGAGGATGCTCGAGCTGAGCGAGAGTCTACAAGATCTGACTTTCGACGGAGTACGCGGCAACGGCCCATTCGATATCTGAAGGGCTTAGAGGAGATGCCTCTACTCATGTCCACTAGATGGCTACATGAGGCCCTAACCAAAGCATCTCAAGATGGAGAAACAGTTACTGAAGAAGAGTGGGACTTCTCACGTGGATGCAATCCCAAGGTATGCAATCCCAAGAAATTACAATCTATACTGCAAATCGCAACCAATATACTTGTTCTTCTCCCAGTATATGGTCCATAGTGCAGCATGGTCACGTGGACGACATTTCAGAGTAGAGCACATCGACAAGTTGAGCTCGACACTGGACTGTGGAGTGATGGCAATGTTTGAGCAAGAAAGCCGACGACGTGCCACAGATCCAAACCGTGTAGTTGTAGAGATGGAGTATTTCGGATGTTTACAGAGTATCCTTGCAGTGGACTATCGAAGTTTCTCCGTGACCATATTTGATGTGCAATGGTTCAAGGTTACTCTCGAAGGAGCAGGTGCAACTGTTCGGCGAGGGCCAAGTGGCTTTGTTGAGATTGACTCAACGAAGAAGTGGACCGATTTGAGTGATACATTTGTTTTGCCAAATCACTGTGAGCAGGTAAGAGTCCCTAATACTTGATGCGCTTTAGCAATCTCAAAGTGGAATTTTATACTAATCATAATATGAATCATGTCGTCCTTTTCCCTAATCCGCAACAACCTCAATGGTGGTATGTCATTCCCATGACATCTAGGAGTATCCCCGTGTTTGCCAAAACCCTCGTACCGATCGTAGAAGAGACACCTTTAATAGCGGCAATGACATAAGGCATACAAGAAACTAGGATGAATCACCTAGAGGACCAAGACATCTCACCTATGGAGATAGAGGATGGGTTTTTTGAAAATGAAGCAGAGTCCTCATTTTGTGGAGAATTTTGTATAGATCTCCCGGTGTATACTGAGCTATGTCAAGATGAGATTGTGGAACCCTAAACAAAAGTGACTCGATCAAAACGTTCCTCCCACTACAACAATGCTACTTTTTGCAAATCGGTTAGGACAGTTTGTATGTTTTTGGAGTATGGTGTTTTGTATTATCTAATTTTTATTATTATTTTAAAATGAAGTCTTGCAAATTATGTCTTAGTTTTATTATGTCTTGAAATTCATTATCTAATATTATTATTTTTCCTTATATGTGCAGGTTTAGGATTTGGGCATGGATGGCAGGATGAGTCGCGATTTTACAGAGCGCGTTTCTCATCGGAGCAGCTAGCATGGGTCAGAGATAGAGCTGATGCATAGATTTCCCATTCCACCTCAGCACGATCGGCAGACTCTGGACGGTCCAATGCTTCGGTCTCTAGTAGATGCAGTCGTAGGTCTCGCTTTGCTTCAGAGTCACGTAGTCGAGGAGGAGGTAGCTCCTATTGTGGGGATACAGATGCAGTCTCTCCCACTCGCATTGCCACCAGGGAGTCGACACCGTCTTTCACTAGCGGTGGCGAGCAGACGTCTACTGCTCCCACTCCTTCACGCACCCCACTGATCACTCCTAGGGCCGACAAGAAGATCCTTTTTCACAGTAGCACTTATCAATTCAAGTTGTGTTTGACAAATTTGTATTAATGTCATGAAAGTACCCGTTTGCAAAATCTTGCAGGTTACTCGTGTCTCATAGATAAGGCCACTGGCCATTTATACATGAATGATGAGGGAAAAGCTGTCATCTCTAGGATGCATGAGTTGTGCCAACAAGTATTTTGGCACAACATTATAGACAAGTGGAAGGAGATCCCAGATGCCAACAAGGAGTACATAATCAATACATTGTATCGAGATTTCCCTCAGCTCTCTAGCAATGATAGATTTTTGAGAGGGTGGATGATGACGCATATGCGTGACTATCAGTCGCATAGGCGGTCTGATGCACGCGAAGTAGTCAAGTAGGGCAAATCGAAGCTGGAGTGGCTGAATACAGAGGACTGGAGTAATCTCCAGGATGAGGCAACATCCACTCCAGACAAGTGGAAGCAGCAGAAGGACATAGCAAAGGCGCGCTTGGACGCAGGATCGGTGCATCACCTTGGTAGCGATGGCCACGCAACATTCCTGGCAGATTTCGTAAGTATTAATAGGGTAGAGTACTCTAACTTAATGACATCCATGTTGATGTATGTATTTCGAACATGAATCTCAAGTACGTTGTTTTTCAATGTTTGTGTGCCACAACAAGGTTTTACGAATCGCGACCCGACTACACTAGAGGTGACATACGGGGAGAAGCATGGCTTGAGTGCCCTGATCGAGAAGCTCTATGCTCGCGGAGGACCGGTAAGTAGTAATAAATATCATTCCTAATTTGAGAAATCTGTCATTATATGCTAGTTTGTATTTGGTACTCACAATTATATATGTATTTGCTGTTGCAGGTTCCCTTCGGTAAGCCACTACAGCGAGAGGAGTTTTCTGATGTGGATGAGTCATAGAGAGCAGATTAGGCTACATAGGATTACTCCCCATCTTGTATTATGTAAGGCCTTATGGCCTCTATCCTCCATATGTAATAGCTAAGTGTATATGATTCGGACTTCTATGTTGTAGCATGACTCCATATACACATCTCCATGTTATTCACCACATATTGATGTACAGGTGTATACATATTTGCTTTGTCGCAGTAGCACTTATCAATTTAAGTTCTGCTATTTTCTTTATCAATGCAGTGCACATTTGTGTTAATTAATGTCATGAAAGTACTTGTTTGCAAAGTCTTGTCATTATTTGGGATCGATTGTCTAACTTCTTTGACAGCAGGAATTGTCTCTTAGCCCTATGTGGCTCTAACTATGGCAGGGCTGCATCTGCAGCCCTACCACAAATTTTTTTTTTTTGCAACCGTCGGTATTAGCGTTGCAAAATAATTATACAATTGTCGGTATTAGCGTCGGAAATTCCTCTGTAACCATCGCTAATTTCGTTGGTATTAGCGACACTAATACCGACAAAATTAGCGACGAAAATAGCGAGGCTAATACCGACGGTTTTGTAGTGACGCTAATAGCGATGACGGGGATATTTTTCATATATAAAGAAAACGTCATTATAAACGTCATTATAGCATGTATATGTTGTAGTGCTTAGGTCACTACGCTCAGCTCCCTTCTTTTTACATGCCCAAGTATGGAAACCTAAAGAAAGATGTGTCAAAAAACGATACTACTTTCTGATCGGGCTATAGGAGTCCTTGCCTCATAGGAGCTCCTCAATGAGTTGTCCTTAGTTAGGTAGGTAGTTCAAACGACCACTTAGGATGACCTCTTTGATAGTTCTTTCTGGCTTGGCCGTGTTGGAGTAGCAGATTAGTGACTAGCTTTGGGATTTCTCTTAAATTATGCTAGGCCTACTCCTTGTGGATTTCTTGCCTTGGTTTTGTCAGGGGTTCGGGTGAGAGTTGTGATGTGTTTTGTTGTGTATCTATTTTGTATAAGCTTGATGCTCTTTGTGGTTGTGTTTATGTGCAGATCAATTCATGGGATTCGACGTGCTGAGTCGCTCTATCCCGTGATCGCCAATGAGCGATGATTTTTGACTCTGAGAAGTGCTTAAAAATAGCCAAAAAATTTGAATTTCAAGGGAAAAATAGACTTCGTTGAAGGCGGCAACTACAATCAGTACAATTTTAAGCGAAAAGCCCTTAAAGTTCTTTAAAGACCCATCGAGCGACGGTTGGGGAATTTCCATAACTTTTATAACTATCGGATGAGACTTCAGGAGATGTGCGATAGTGGGGGACTTTGAGACGGATGTGCTGGATTTTTCAAATCGCGATTCTGACGCCAAACAATCAAATGGGGGTGCCCGGAGTCCAAATCCCAAAAGGGACTTAAGTAAAAAAGGACTTAAGGGGCTTAATGGATTGGGGGGGCGGGGGGGTGTGACTCTTGGGGCCACCCCCCCAAAATTTTCATGTGAAGGGGGGAGGGGGCCCATTTTTTTTCAGCGCGGGCAAGAAAAATGAATGCCATGGCTTCTTGGGCAACGTTTGTTTTTGGAGAGAAGGGGGGGATGCTATGGAGCCTCAATGTAACCCCATAAACCAATTGCATCACTGATATTCTTGCTTCCCAAGCTCTCCATTGCCGGTCTTTGCACAACCAATGGATGCCTGGACATGAAGAACCAGTTTCAGTATTTCTCTCTTCTCCAAATGGTGCTTCACATGGCAAGAATCAAGAAGAGAATGCGATGACGGATGCTTGGCCAGCATGAATCGGATCGCTCCAAGATCAAGAGGAGACTGAAGGGAGATGTTCAACATTCAAGATTTGTTGCTAGTTAGTCCGTAGGCAACCCCAAAAAATAATCAAAAAACCGGCAACACATAAGTAAGCGGTATGCGTCATTTTTACAAAGGAAATTTACTTCTTTTTTATGTTTGATGGTTGAAATTAAATTCATATGGAAAAAAAATTGTTTGGATCTTGTTTGCATTATGATTGATGGCTGTGAATAAAAGAAATGTAGATCCGTAATAATAAATAGTCACAATAATTAAATTATAGCACGAAAAGTACATTTTTAGTGTAAAAATAAAGGTTTCATTGATTTCGGGTGGAAAAAAGAGATGCGCGTGGGAAAAAAATTATGAGACAAAACATCTTTCAACTGTCATAATTAGTCACTAATCATAAATCATAAAATAATACATTTTTATGCACAAATAAATAGAGAAAATAAGCTTAAAATAGGAAAAAATAAAATTTTTGCATTATAAAAACCTAGAAAATTATGATTCGTGGTTGTTGCTATATAACAAAGCTAAGGCATGAAGTTTGGCTTTATTTTGGCTTTTTTAATGTGTTATGGTTCATGATTTTTCTGTTTTATATGAAAAGTACATACAAAATAAAACCCTACACCTATGCAAGGCAGCATAACCTAAACATTAAAGGGAAAGGGTGATGCTAAGAGATTAAGAGGACTGAGAGGGTTTTGAATCTTTAACACACTTGATTGTGCATTGCATTTAGAATTGCGATATTTTAGTTTAAGAGGCTAGTAGCACGAGAAATCGGTGCTAGTCTCCATATATCGAAGCATACGTTTAGTGAAGATCATGAAATGATTGTTTTTCCACATCAAAAAGTGCTAATTTAATGAATTTTTTTGTGCACTAGGATCCTATTCACTATGCATGACGCATGACATGGTATCAATCCTGGATTACATAGCAATTGTCTTCCTAGGATATGACTTATATGTGGAGTGGAAAGGAGCCTTTGCTGTAGGTCAGTTGTATGGTTTCCTTGGGACTATTTGGTGAGGATCTATATATTCCTGGATTGTACAAAACAAGAAAAGAGTGGAGTTTGTGTGTTATGTTTTATATGTTGGAGCGACGCATCTTGGGGCCAATCCCCGAGGTGTAGGAGAGTCGCAGTGGAGAAGCGGCAATCAGCCGAGGGGAGCTTCCTTATGTTTGTGTTACGAGGCACTATGCCTATATGGTATGGGATCTCCCTCTAAGGAGAAGGGAAGGTAAACGTTGGACTACATATCAGCTACAAACGCATAGTTAAGTCTATCTAGTGTACATTGGTGTATTACAGATGCTCCTGGCCCGTGAGGCCATATGGTGGGGTTGTCTGTTGTGTGCATGAGGTCTGGCTAGTGCCACAGCCAGTGCTGGCCCATTTTAGGTCCCATTAGTTTTACAATGCACCTAGTTCTTGGCAATGTACATCTAATAAGACTTTTGGTGACATCTCCCCCCTAAGGAGTTAAAAGTCTTCATCGATGATCTAGGGGTAGCCACCACAAGGGAAAGACAATTGATAATTTTAAGGAAATATTTTGAGTATTGTAGACAATTCTGCATTCCTCTTAATCCATGAAAGTGTGTCTTTGGGGTGCCCTATGGGATATTATAGTCAATTTGGCTGGTATTATGACTGACCCTGAAAAGATAAAGGTTATAATAACTATGAGTCCACCACGTACTCCGAAAGAGATACATAACTTTCTATCATCAGTGGGATATTATCAGAGATTTATCAATGCACTGGCAAAAAGAGTGTTGCCATTGATAAACTTGCTATCCTTTAACTATCTCTTTATTTGGAGTGAAGAATGTCAGCTATTTTTTGAGTATGTGAAGCAAGAACTAGTGACAAAGCCAATCCTAAAAGCACCAAGAAGAGATCAAGTTTTCTATATATTTTCAGTAGTCACAATGCATAGTATCAAACACTATTTAGCTCAAATTTGGGAGGAGAAATGGTATCATCCAATTGCCTTTGCTAGCAAGAAATTGGGTATATCTAAAGTTAATTGTATTTATATGGAGAAATTGTGCCTTGGAATGATTTTTGCAACAAAGAAATTTTGGCACTATATTTTCTATGAGAAAGTAGTATTTTTTACGAAGGCACAAGGACTTAGACTATTGATGAACAAGTTGCAGCTTCCCAATCGTTTAGCAAAGTGATTAATCACTTTGTAGGAATTTGATTATGAGATTAGGAGTAAGCCACCAAAGCTGCAGGGTATTAGGGAATGTCTTGTGGATTTGAGGGAGTCGAAGGAAATTCCAGCTAAAGGAAGTGACATTGAAGGTCTATTTAAAATCGATACAGCTTCCATCCCTTCTTGGTATGCATCTATAGTGCATTTTTATCTACAGGGGGATTTGGGGCTACTTTATCAAAGTCTGAGAAGAGAAAAATTAAGCAACACGTACTACGCTTTTCGATTATAGCAGGTGTCTTGTATCGGAGAGATGTAGATGATATTTATCGTCAATGTGTAGCACCTGATGAGATACCATTCATTCTTGAGGAATGCCATGATTCAACATGTAGGGAACATTTTACTGGATGGCTTATTGCCTAGAAAGCTCTCCATGCTAGCTATTAGTGGCCATGGATCTTCCAGGATGCTTTTAGTTATGTTAAGCATTATGATGTCTATCATAGACACAATGCCAGAGAGAATCGTAAGCGCCCCCTAAACCCTATTTTAGTTATGTTACCCTTTGAGAAATGGGATATTGATTTTGTTGGACCAATATACCCTTCATCAACTACACGTAAGTGGTATATTATTGTAGCAACAGACTACTTTACAAAGTGGTTAGAAGCTCAAGCAATGATGAAGGATATCGCTAATTTAAGGAGACGGAAAGTTTCATTATGGAGCAAATTGTTTGCCATTTTGGTCCAGCTAAACAGATAGCGTCTAATCAAGGAACACACTTCTTGAATAATGCTATAGTAGCCTTGATGGAATCTTTGAAGATTAAGCACAATAACACTACCCTGTATAATCCTCAAGAAAATGGTCAAGTTGAGAGTACAAATAAATTGCTTGTGAGAGTCTTATCCAAGATAGTGTCAGAAAGTAAATGTGATTGGGATAAGAAAGTATATGTTATAGTGTGGGCTTACAACATGAAATTCAAGAGAGCTACAAGCCACACCCCATTCCTTCAAGCTGGTGTATGGGGAAGATTGCATTTTGCCAATGAAAATAGAGCTACCCACTATGCATTTTGCTCTCAATCATTCATTGGGAGAGGCAAAAGCATTACAAAAAAGATATACTTCTCTTGCACATCTTGATGAGATTTAGTTGTAGGCTTTATTACATCAAGAAGTAGGGAAGAAAAAAATAAAAGCACTTCATGATCTTTGGGCTAAGAAATTTAAATTTGTGAAGGGTCAGTTGGTGTTGTATTATGATGCTCCTTGTGACCTATTTCCTAGTTAGTTGGAACCCAAATGGGATGGGCCATACAAAATTGTACATTTAGGAAAGCACAGCTCTATTCTTTCATCACACTAACTGAAAGAGACTTACACACATAAGTATGACTAGCCAAGACTAACTGTGGCTAAGTCACTGACTGCACCGACATATTGAATGTCACACACGTGTATAGTTGTATCCAGCAAATGTCAATCACACACATAAAGATAGACTGCCTGAAGAGTAACGGGAGCTTGATATTCTAACACTCCCCATCAAGCTCAAACCATCTGATAAACTCCAAGTAGTTGTCTAAAATATATGAACTTTTCTTTACCAAGAGACTTGGTAAATATATATGCTACCTAGTTTTTGGTCTTCACATGAATCAAGTCAATCTACCTTGTAAGAACCATTTCCCTGATGAAACGGTAGTGAACCTCAATATGTTTGGACCTAGCATGGTAGATAGGATTTCTAGCCAACATAACACTGTTGAGGTTATCACAATGCAATCTCACTCTGCTTTCTAGCTGTATTCCCAAGTCTTTCAATAGTTTTATCAACCAAACTGCTTTACAAGCCACTAAGGCAGCTCCTATGTACTCAGCTTTTGTACTAGACATTGCAACAATAGCCTGTTTCTTACTTTGCCAACTAATCATCCTGTTGCCCAATCCAAATGCATAACCACTGGTTGACCTCCTGTCATAGGCACAACCACCCCAATCAGCATCAGTAAACCCAGTCAAGTCAAGAGATTTTCCATATGCATAAAACAACCCATAATCTCTAGTACCTTTTACGTATCTCACGATCCTCTTGATTGTATCTAAATGTGATTTGCGAGGCTTTTGCATGAATTGACTAATCAGCCCCACTGCATAACATAAGTCAGGACGGGTAATAGTCAAGTATATCAAGATGCCCACCATCTGTCGATACATGGTCACATTCTCTATGTCATTCCCAACATCAATCTGTAGCTTGATATTCTGATCAAGAGGTGTCTCCATAGGCTTGCATTCAGCCATACCATACTTTTGTAACATGTCATGAGCTTATTGCTTCTGTAGCAGCCATATACCTTGAGGCATAGAGACTACCTCAATCCCAAGAAAATACTTTAGTTCACTAAGGTCTTTGACTCTGAATTCAACATGTAAACATGATTTAATTTCAACAATGCTCTCTTCATCATCTCCACTGATGATAAGATCATCTACATAAACCATTAGAAACACATATCCATGATCTATCTTCTTTGTGAATAGATTGTGATTTGCATCACCCAATCTAAATCCATGTGGCTATAAGTAACTGCTGATCCGAACGTTCCATGCTCTAGGTGCCTCTTTTAGCCCATATAAAGCCTTTTCTAGCTTACATAGATGTGTAGGAAAGTTCCAGTGAACATAGCTTTCAGGCTACTCCATATATACTTCCTCAACCAAATCACCATTCAAGAAAGCATTCTTGATGTCCATTTGCTATAATTTCCAGCCTTTGCATGCTGCTAAAGCAATGACAATTCTGATTGTTGCCTTTTTAGCCACCACACTGAAAGTCTCCTCATAGTCAATGCCATATTGTTGTGCATACCCTTTCGCAACTAGCCTGGCCTTCTAGCATTCTAACAAACCATCTGACTTGCACTTAACCTTATACACCCATTTGTAGCCAATGGGGACTTTTCCTTCAGGCAACTCAACCAATTTCCATGTTTCATTTTCAACAAGGGATATATACTCCTCATCCATGGCAGCACACTAGTTATCATCTATAACTGCATCATCAAACTTTGTAGGTTCTTTCTAACCTGTCACACTAGCCGTATATGCATAATGGCGGGCTAAATAACTAGTGTATGTAAACCTGTCAACTAGTTTTTTGACTCTCTCAGATCTCCGTAACTGTGGCTCACTCTGAGCTTGCCTCTCATGAGGCAGTACATAACGACTTTGCCTTGCTTCAGGTGTCATAACAGATGGAATGCCCAACTCACTATCCAAACTATCAATGCTAGATGACTCATAACCTATTGTAAGTGGACCTGCCACATCCTCAAGCATATTTTATTTTTCCTTATCCAATCTCCCCCTCACTGACTTATCTGTGTTAATGGACATAGGAGTATGACATCGCGAGCGTCTTGACCAAAGACTTATTGTAGGTGACCTATCACCTATAGGACTACTCATAGATGTACTCACTATAGGTGTATTTTAAGAATTACTAGTGCTGATTGATCAATCAGTAGCCATTGCAACAGGATTACCATACCACGATGCCAATTCATCAAAAACAACATCTCTGCTAATAATCAATGTCTCATGTGTAGATGGTACATAACACTTGTAAGCTTTCCGGTCTTGTGTATAACCAAGGAACACACTCTTGACAGCTTTAGGATCTAATTTCTTCCTATTTTCATCAGGAACATGCACATATGCAATGCTACCAAATACCTTCAAGTGTGAAATGTTAGTCTTATGACCATACAACCTCTCATATGGAGTTACATCATGAATCCCTACTGCAGGGTTTCTATTCAGCACATAGGCAATAGTCACTACTACTTCAGCCCAATAACCATTTGGAAAACTCTTCTCATTCAACACAGCTCTTGCCAATTCTATAAGTACCCTATTTTTCCTTTCTACTACACCATTTTGCTGCGATGTATAGCTGCAAGTTAACTGTTTTCTGATCCCATGTTTAGCAAGGTACCTATCAAAGTAATTAGATATATATTCTCCACCTCCATCTGATCTAAAATATGAAATTTTACAGCTCAACTCATTTTCAACATGCTTCTTGAAATCCTTGAATACATCAAACACATCATCCTTATGTTTCAGTATGTAAAGCCAAGTATACCTGTTGCAATCATGAATGAAGGATACATAGTAATAAGCACCACCAAACGAATCATTATGAGATGGACCCCATACATCTAAATGTACCAACTGCAAGGGTCATGAACTATTCCGTACATGTCTCATAAATGGAAACCGTGCTTGCTTTCCAAACTGACATGCATCACATACATGTCCAAAGCCATGATACTTGAACTTAGGCAATCCAAGCACAATCTCCTTCTACTACATAGATTTCAGCTTTTGTACATTCACATGGTCAATCCGTTTATGCCATATCTCAACATCTTGTATAGCACCATCATCATGTGCAAACATGGTTGCTTTCAATTCTGGAATAGACACATGAAGAGTAAATATTTTGCCATATCTTCGACCTCTAGCAATCAATTTGCATCCATTACCATATTCTTCAACAAAGTATCCATCTCTATTAAATCTCACCTGCAGATTCTGTTCTACTTGTCAAGATTGTGGGAGAGAAGGAAGGAGTCTCACTTGAAGCTTTCTTGCTTGCACAATGGGGGAAGACATACAAGGGTGGAGGCTGAAAACAGTTTTCCTCTTCTTAGTTGTGTAAGCCAAAAGAACTCAAGTACAAAGAAAATAGAAGAACCCTAGATATGGGTCTCAAACCAAACTCAACTAACTAAGGTGGCATACTAACTGAGCCACGAACTAGAGTAGATAAGGATAGCTATCATGTAGCTATTATTCAGGGGCGGTGTACCAACCGCGTCTGCAACTGACAAGTCGGTGACATAAATACACAACGGTCACCCTGGCGTATCACGAGTGGAGCTCGATATCTCAACACTCCCCCTCGAGCTCAATCCCAATTCCTGCACACCGAGCAGGTCTCTGAACTTGCGCAGCTTCTTTGCGCCCAATGCCTTCGTAAATATGTCAGCTACCTGATCCTCTGTGCTGACATAAACTAGATCAATAAGACCTAGTAAAACCCTCTCTCGCACATAGTGATAATGCACCTCAATGTGCTTTGTTCTAGCATGATAGACTGGGTTATTTGCCAAGTGTATACTACTCATGTTGTCACAATAAATGACAACTGGCCCATCTGTAGACTGATGCATATCATAAAGTAGCTTATGCAACCAAGCTACCTCACATGCAGCCATTGTTGCACCCCTGTACTCAGCCTCTGTGCTCGACAAGGCAACTGTAGGCTGTTTCTTGCTGCTCCAAGTGACTGCAGCACTCCCAAAAGAGAACACATATCCACTGGTAGATCGTCTATCAGAAATACTACCAGCCCAATCAGCATCAGTGTATCCATGCAACTGTATCTGAACCCCAGTCTCATAAAATAGTCCATACTGCAATGTGGACTTCACATACCTGAGTATGCGTCTAGCCGCATCCAAATGTGGTTTCCTTGGAACCTGCATAAACTGACTTACCAATCCAACAGCATCGCTCAAATCTGGCCTGGTAATAGTCATATAAATCAAACTTTCTACTATGCGTCTGTACATAGTAGGGTCTTCTAGAAGCTCACCTGCATCTGTGCTCAGCTTCACATTCTGCTCCAAAGGAACTGAAATAGGCTTACAGCCTGTCATCCCATATTTGGACAGCATGTCCAATCCATACTGCCTCTGCAAGAGCTGTATCCCACTTGGTGATCTAATCACCTCAATGCCCAAGAAATAACGCAGCTCTCCCAAATCCTTCATCTCAAACTTCTGATTCAATAGCATTTTTACATGAAGGATATCTTCATCACTGTCACCTGTCATAATCAAATCATCAACATAAATGACAAGTAGCATAATACCTTTCTCTGTTTTTCTCACATAAAGTGAGAAATCTGCCTTGGAAATCTGAAAGCCAATAGTGACAAGATACTGTCCTATCTTGTCAGACCATGCTCTAGGTGCTTGCTTCAAGCCATACAAGGCTTTCTTCAACCTGCAAACAAACTCAGGATGAACAGCATGCACATAACCTGGTGGCTGCTCCATATAGACCTCTTCTTGCAAATCACCATGCAAGAAGGCATTCTTTACATCCATCTGATGTAAAGACCATCCCTTTGATGCAGCCATAGTAATGACCGCTCTTACGGTTGCCATCCTTGCAACCGGACTGAATGTTTCTTCATAGTCAATACCATATGTTTGTGCATACCCCTTGACTACTAATCTTGCCTTGTATCTGTTCACAGAACCATCTGCATTGTGCTTCACCTTATAAACCCACTTACAGCCAATTGCATTTTTACCTTTAAGCAAAGGTACCAATTTCCATGTAGCATTTGCTTCCAAGGCATCCATTTCTTCATCCATGGCTTTCTCCCATTTTTCTTTACCCATGGCTTGCTCAAAAGAAGTGGATTCTGGTTCATGTATCACTTTGACCATATATGCATAGTGAATGGCTGTAAATCCATCATATTTCAGCCTATCCACAGGATACCTAGCTCTCGTAGACCTGCGCAAAGTAGGTTCACTCCCAGGTGCTCTCAAAACATCCCTGGTCTTCCTTACTCCAGGTGTAACAATAGAAGGAATACCCAACTCATCATCAATGCTCTGTTCTGAGCCACTGGATTCACCATCCACATAAGAGTGACCTGCATTCACATCAAACATGGGCTGATCAACCTTCTCTTTTCCTTTTCGTGATACCTGTATACCACTATCTGCATTACTTTGAGAAGATTCTCCTGATCTCAATCTGCCTGTCCATGGCAAAGAATGTGAACCACTGCTAGAGAACACTCCAGGTCCACTAATATTTTGTGAATGCTGCTGTGAATTCTGTGCAGCATTACCATTTTGTGCATCTACATCATCAATCACATTTACTGGTTTATACCAGCTACTCATCTCATCAAAAACAACATCTCTGCTCACTGTAAACTTACGAGTAGAAGGGTTATAGCATCTATACCCTTTTTTCTGCAGAGAGTAACCAATAAAGATGCACTTCTCAGCTTTTGGATCCAACTTGGATCTCAACTCATCTGGCACATGTACATAGGCAATGCAACCAAAAATTTTCAAATGAGAAATATCTGGTTTCCTACCAATATACCTCTCCTCTGGAGTCATTCCATGTATTGCTGCAGTGGGAGTCCTGTTCATTATGTAGACTGCTGTAGCAACTGCTTCAGCCCCATAAAAATCTGGCAAGTCTTTTTCATTGAGCATGGCACGAGATACCTCTCCAATACGCCTGTTTTTCCTTTCTGCAATTCCATTTTGTTGTGGGGTATAACTGCATGAATATTGCTGCTTTATGCCATGCTCCTGCAGGAACCTTGCAAACTCATTTGAGAGGTACTCTCCCCCTCCATCTGACCTTAGGCATTTTATTTGCAAGCCTGTTTCTTTTTCAACCATAGCTTTAAGAGTTTTGAAATGCCCAAAAACTTCACTTTTCTTTTTCATAAAATACACCCAAACTTTTCTGCTATAGTCATCAATAAAACTGACAAAATAATGACAGCCTCCAAGAGATGCAGCTTTAGTTGTCCACACATCAGAGTGGATTAATTCCAATGGCTTATTACTCTCTTGAACATGTCTAGAAAATGGTTTCCTTGCCTGTTTTCCAAACTGACAGGCTTCACATACCTTATGCATTTCTGCAACCTTGAATTTTGGCAATCCTGCAACAATATTTTGGGCCTGCATTGATTTAAGTCGATGTACATTAACATGACCAATGCGTTTATGCCAGATATCAATATCTGCAACTACACCGGTCCCATGTGCAAACATTGCTGCACTCAATTCAGACATGTCTGCATCCAACATAAACATTCTGCCCTTCTTCTTTCCTTTTGCTATCAAGCGACCTTTATTTTTCATATCCTCAACAAAGCATCCATGAGGATTAAATCTAACCTGCAAGCCCTGCTCAACCATTTGACCAACAGAAACTAGATTCTTGGTGATATTCGGGACATGAAATACATCGGACAGGTATTTCTTTTTCCCATCCTGCATAAACAAGGGAATTTTTCCAATCTGCACAATAGGATGTGCAGTATCATCACCAATCTCCACAAATCCTGGTTTTTCCATTTTCCTTGCATCCTCCATCCATTCTGCATGACCTGTCATGTGGTTTGATGCACCTGAGTCAACATACCATACATCATTGCTTTCTTCTGCACTTGTCACAGAATTATTCATGTGCTGCACCATGAACAAATGCTCATTTCTGTCATCACCCTGTCTACTAGAAGATGCATGATTCCCTTGTTGTAGTTTTCCATTCATGATGTCATTCTGCTTTTTATAGCAGTCTTTAGCCATATGACCCATTTTACCACAGTAGTAGCATTCAACATTACTGTTTGCATTTTGACCTCTTTGCCATCCACCACGACCTCTTTGGCTCCCCCTGCCTCTAGAGTTACCACGTCCTCCTCCATAGGACTGGTTTTCTTGAGTTTGCTGCATATTCTGATTTCTACCACGGCCTCCAAATCGACCTCCTCTACTTCTGCCTCTACCTCTTCCAGCATTTGAGTAGAAGACAGCTTCTTTTGAAGTTCCTCCTGAAGAAGATGCATCACCATTTCTCTGTTCCTCAGAAATTAGAAGAGCAATCAACTCCTCAAAATCAGGAAATCTTTCACGAACTGAAATGGATGTCCGAAACTGTGCATAATCCTTTCCTAGACCATTCAAGGTCACAGAAATTAAATCATCATCTTCCACTGGTGACCCAATGGAAGCAAGTGCATCTGCAATCTTCTTCACCTTCATGTGGTAGTCGTTGATGCTCATATTTTCTCTTTGCACATTGTGCAACTCTTGCTTGAGCTGCATTTTCCTGGCTTGCGTATTTGTGCTATACATTTTTGACAAAGTATCCCATGCCTCCTTTGGCGTACTTGCATCCTGAATATGCACAATCATAGAGTCTGAAATGCTGATAGACAGCCAATACATAACTTTCCTGGCTCTCTCATTCCATGCTTTAAATGCCTGCATTTGCTGTTGATTGGGAACATCAGGAAGAACTGATTCTTCTTCATTTCCTGCAACAAATTCCCAATATCCTTTTCCCATAAGGAAATTCGTCATTCTAAACTTTCATGCTTGGAAGTTGTTCTTGTCAAGCTTTTCAGTGACAATCTGTGAAAGAGAATCAGATGCCATTACAGAAGACTGCAAAAAATTCTGTCACTGCAAAAACCACAGCTTCACCCTCACAAGGGAAAATCTGCAAAACTGGCGAAAGTGGTATTTGACCACACAGTCACTTTCTAGTGATGATTTTGCATCAACAAGCAACAGGGATGATTCTGTAACTCCCAATGTCTCTACGCACAAGCATACAATGTAATTTTTACAGTAACTATTCACCGACCTGTAGAACAGTGGCTGCACAGCATAAAACTGGGCCTTTTCCTGAGTGCGTGCAGAAAACTTCCGCCTCCAAAACAGGCCCCGAAATGGCCTCAAATCAAAAAAACAAGGTCGTCGAGGGCTAAAGCCCCTTCCCGCAGCATATACTGCCCTCTTGCTTCACCGCGAAGGGCGTCTCAACCTGAGACAATGCACTCCTGCACTTTCCGGCTGTGCTACCTGCAGAGATCTGCTCCCAAAACAGAAAATGAAAGCAACACTGCTCCTCTTACCAGAACACCGCGAGCTTGGCTTGCTTTCTTGAGCTCCTTACCACGAACAAGGCTCTGATACCATGTCAAGATTGTGGGAGAGAAGGAAGGAGTCTCACTTGAAGCTTTCTTGCTTGCACAATGGGGGAAGACACACAAGGGTGGAGGCTGAAAACAGTTTTCCTCTTCTTAGTTGTGTAAGCCAAAAGAACTCAAGTACAAAGAAAATAGAAGAACCCTAGATATGGGTCTCAAACCAAACTCAACTAACTAAGGTGGCATACTAACTGAGCCACGAACTACAGTAGATAAGGATAGCTATCATGTAGCTATTATTCAGGGGCGGTGTACCAACCGCGTCTGCAACTGACAAGTCGGTGACATAAATACACAACGGTCACCCTGGCGTATCACGAGTGGAGCTCGATATCTCAACACTACTATCTATCCAACTAACAAAATATTATTGGTTATCATAGGTACATGTAGTACATCATGCATGCTCTTTTTCTTGCCATCAGGCATCAACAAAGGTACAACTTCTTTATGCTGAATAGTATGCTGGATGTCATCCCTAGTACAAGCATGTCCATGTGAACATGCAACCATCTCATCAAACCATTCTCCATGGAGTGTCATATGATTTGAAGCCCTTGAATCAATGTACCATCTCTCATCTCTATTCTGCCTAGGTGCGTTCTTAGACACATGCTTCATGGCAAACAATCTGTCAGCCTGCTCATCATGAGCACCGTTAGAAGATGCATAGTACCCATGTTGTTTTCCCTTTGCTTTCATATCTCCCTGCTTCTTGTAACAATCATTTGCAATGTGTCCATATCTACCGCAGTAATGAAAATACTTATCTCTGTTTGATAGATCATTTGCCAAGTCCATTCAAATGTCACTACAATCATATAATCCTTAGACACTAAAGATCCAATGGTGGCAAGCTGATCCGCTATGTTCTTGATCTCTGTAGTGTAGGCCTAAATGCTTCTACCATTCCTAGACATGTTATTGAATTGTTGCTTTAGCTGAATCTTTCTTGCATGTGTTACATTTCCATAATTCTTCATGAGTATGTCCCATGCATCCTTTGGGGAACTGCATCCAGTAATCTATATAACCATAGCATCTGATATACATAAGGAAAACCAATGTAACACTTTGCATGCTCTCTCAGTCCATGGTGTATGAGCCCTTTTCTGATCATTTGTCAGATTCCTTTCATGTATTTCAGGTTTAGCCTCATTACCTATACATAAGTCCCAATAACCTCTACCAACCGAAAAATTCTTCATACAAAACTTCCATAAAGAAAAAAATTTGTTCTCCAGCTTTTCTCCCACAATTTGAGTGATATTGTCAGTGCCTTGATCATTTTCCATAGTTGCAGCTTAGGTATTCAGTGATGTATACAACTTGTAACTATCTGACTCCTTTTCCTACAGTTCAGGAACAGCTTCCTACTATTCAGGACAATTTTCTACAATTCATGACAGTTTTCTTGACAACCTGCTTGTTGTAAACAGTATTCCAACAATGAAAAAACACAGTCAACTAAGTATAAACCAAGCTCAAATCAGTTCAAAACATTCTATGGTAGTGGCAAAACATCCCATCAACAAACTATGTCCATACAAGTATCAATGTTTGTATTATATGCAAGTAGCAGTACCAAATACAGCCAGCCCACTACTATAACCAACATTATTTTCTCTATTAAAACAAGAGTATTCAGACCTCATAATAGCCCCAAAACATCTCATTCAGTTGCCACTCTGTGTAGGAGTTGATACATGTCCAATTGGTCAGAACATATTGCATGTATGTCAAGTGAAGATGATAGGTATCCTTCGTGTAGACAATAACCAGTCAATACCCTGGTATAACCAGCAACAAATCAGTCCAAACTTTAGACTTTCAACACTCACAATATCCCAAAAAGCATCTACTACTCAAGTGGTATGATCCAAGCATTTGTTAATAGCAAATAAGTATCACATATACTTCAACCCTGTAGGTATATTATTTCCAAATTCAGAACAACAACGAGTTCATTGTTTCCAGTCTACAAATAAG
This sequence comes from Lygodium microphyllum, assembly GCF_053477565.2. Lineage (NCBI taxonomy): Eukaryota > Viridiplantae > Streptophyta > Polypodiopsida > Schizaeales > Lygodiaceae > Lygodium > Lygodium microphyllum. The sequence goes on along the minus strand of NC_141135.1, from coordinate 201,015,073 downwards.
CTCCAAAATTGAGCATTTAAGACTCCAATATCATCCTAAAATGCATGATAATAAGGACATATACATTGTTAGGATGAAATCCACCAGTGCCTTGGAATCACCTGCTGTTTATTGCAGTAAACAACCAGTCTGTACAGGTCTGTGTTGAATATCTCAAAATCTATGAGAAATTTAAAAAAACTTTAGTCTGCAAAGTTGTATATCACGTCAAAATGGTCAGATTAGCATTGTTTCTCCCAAAAAACATTAGTGGGTTGTTCACAAACACGTACAAAAGAGATTAAACTATTGTGACATGTATCATGTCGTAATACAAGTAACAAACAAATGAGTTCATGCACCTGTTCACAATGGGCCGGCAACACAAAGACATCACACAAATCCGTCAATGTTTTTTTGGAATCTATTTCGAGAAATCCAGATGGACCTCATCGAACTATTGGTCCAGCTCCTTCAAGTACCACTTTGAACCACTGCACATCGAATAGTATCATGGAGAAGCTACGGTAATCCACCATAACAATACTTTGCAAGTTCCCAAAATACTCCATCTCATCTATAACCGTGTTTGGATCTGTTGCTCGTCGTCAGTTCTCCTGCTCGAACCTTGCCATGATACCAGAGTCCATTGTGGAGCGTATTTTGTCAATACGCTCCATGCAAAAATGTCGTCCGTGCGACCATGCTACACTATATATTTTGTACTGTACATTGAAACACTCAAATTAGTTGTCGCATATAAAATATAGATACGACAAATCCTAAACATGTCATCACCTTTGGACTACATCCCCTCGAGAATTCCCACTCCTCCATTGAGACCTCCACCCCTTTGCAAGACGCTGCGGTCAAAGCTCCATGCAACCATCATGTTGACATGAACCGCGGCATCTCCTCCATGCCCTCGAAATATCGAATCGGTCGATGGCACGTACTACGTCAAAATTTAGATCGTGCTTCCTCTCGATCTTGCCTAGTGATCTGGTACTTGGCGAGCCACGTCTCCATAGAGGCATGGTGCAACATACAAAAGCGATTCACCTTCTCCTCCATTGCAGCATCCATTCTTTTTTCAACCCCATTTCTAACCACCATATCTCTGGTCAGTCTATCATCGTCCTTCAGTGACCATAGCATTTTGTTGTTTAGATCCACCGTTGGTAGCCATTGTGAAATATGCACTAGCGCCTCAGACACCAACCCACCTTCAGCCATGCTACCTTTTGGCTGAGCTCATTTTCGCACAAAGCCTTTGAGGGTTTTCATGAAGCGCTCCAAGAAGAACATCCATCGCGTATGGACATGTCCAGAAATCTCCACTTCATCTATAAGATGCACAAGAAGGTGGATTTGTATCATGAGCATGCTGGTAGGCAGGTATTTCTCAAAGAGACAGACCATCTCCACTGCTCCCCACCTCGCGGATTCAATAGAGGATGTCTTAATCTCCTTCTGTGAGATCCATTGCACCAAAGTCGACAACCTGTAAATGGCCCCGCATATTTCTAGAGTAATTCATCCTGCGATCGCAATCGGTAGTACAAACTGCCACAAATGAGAAAGCATTATGAACAATGGCTACACTTTAAATAGCAAAATGTGCACACCAATTACAATCCATTCGTAGTACAAACCTGACATATCTTATGCCAGTCATGGGATTTTAGCCCTGATAATTGGTTGTCTTTAGAAAATGCAGACCTGAGAGAATGCATCATACCCACCATCGGAGTCTAGATAGACTTGACTACTTGCTTCACAATGCACTCTTCTTTAGTGGACAAAACCCAAGGAGTGCGAGGTAGCTGCACACGACCATCAGCACTCGACTGCAGCCAAAGCGTCTCCATCTTGCCTACCTCCTTCAAATCCATTCGTGCCCCTATAGTGTCTCTCTTTCCTATGATGTGGTCCCATAGCAAGCTGCCCACATTCTTGAAAATATGTATGGGATCCAACTGAGAACCGCCGCATTCCGTTTGGATGTGACTCCACGTGGACCATTTTCAGCTCGTACCAGCTTGCAACATTCATACGTGTTGGAGGTCATCTAAGAAAACCTTCCCTGAGTTCATGACCCTCTGGCAACACTACAACAAAAAGGCCTCTTAGACGTGCTCTTAGACGCGATTTTTGAATTGAGAGAAAATCTTACAGGCGCATCTATAAGCCTGTCTAAATGCGCGTGTACCATTTCGTGTGTATAAGAAAATCCACATGTACCACTAGACGCACTTTATACACGCATAAATAAACATGCACACGAAAACCAAAATTATTAATTATTTAATTTATTTTGTGCGTCTACAAGCATGCCTACTTGGAAGATTAGATGGGCACATAGACACGTGCATAGACACGCTTTTACGTGCACTAGTAGACACGACCGCAAAACCAAAAATCTCATTTTTTTTAAAAGTATTTATTTTTTAAAATTAATTTGAATTATATAGCACATCTATGAGCACGTGTACTTTGCATTTTAGACGTGCATGTTTTGCAATTTAGACGAGCAAATAGACGCGAAGCACAGAATTGGAAAAAAAACCATAGAGCATGTCATGCTCTCTGGTTTTTTTCCCCCCTCCCATACATCAAATTGTGCATTTGGGAAAAATACAATGGATCTGAAGACACACGAATTGAAAACAAAAATCCATGTATTCATTATATATAAAATGCATTTACATGGGGAGTTAAGTGCTTGCAACCTAAGGTGTGGCTGCAAGCAGTAGACCATAGAGGAGGTATGGTGCTCCTCTACGAATCTGATAAAAAAGAAACATCTTCGCTAGCACCACCATCGCTACTGGTGTCGCTATCCCCCTCCTCGCTATGCTCCACATCGGGGTTTGCCTACACACACAAAAGATCAAGGTTGCTTACGTACAATTGCAAAGAAAAAGTTACAATTAGCCATACTTTTAATAGAAAAGTAAGAAAAACATACCTCCTCTGACTGTCGAATCCTCATAGCTCAGTTGTATTGGTCCTCAGTGATGAGACCCTCCTCATAGAAGTGAAGCCATGTGGTTGCATGGTTATGGCCTCAATGGTAACCTACCTCTCTAGGAGTAGGTATCCTACCAACGATAGTAGTCTACAAAACAATTATGATATACAAACAATTATGAGACACAATGTATTAGAGCAAATTATATTTAAAAAAATTAAAAATATAAATTATAAAAAATTATAAATAAAAATATACTTAGAAACTCTGCCTCCCACGACTCTCTGCCACCCGATACATAATGTGACGATCCCATAGTTTCCATTTGGATGCATCGCGCCTCTGCGTGCTGCTAGTTGTAATGTCTTCTCTCCTTGACCCTGCTCAACATAGACTGAAAGCATCCCTTCATGCTCACCACTATGCCTCCAAACTTCTCTCCACTATACTCATACGCAGAAAATAAATGTAAACACAACAACTAAGTATGTACAAAGTATCAAATCACACACACAACTTTTGGGTGGTTTTCACACCTCGAATGCGCAGCAATACGACAGCGCGGGTATACTCGCGTCTATCATTCATAATAGACACGCTTAGAGATGTGACTGCAGATGCGATAATAGCAAACACAGTTGCATGTCTATATCTGCGTCTGCTCTGGAATCTACACGCGTTGTGAGATGCGCTAAGTCGGCCGCTCTCAGGCCGAGAACTGCCATGATTTTTTTGTAATATAAAAGCTTCAAATTCATAGAAAGAAAGATCCTAATACAGAAAGAGAGAGAGAGAGAGAGAGAGAGAGAGAGAGGACTCGCCTTGGGTCTTTGGTGTGGATGGGTGGTGGCGTTGCTTCCTTCCCCTTCTTCCTCTCCTTGGTGAGTTGTTCTCCCTTGATGCTTGCTGCTTGTTGTCTCCTCTCTTTGCCTCTTGTTCCTCTTATTCTCCTCTCTTTTGTTCTCTCTTTCTTCCTCTCCTTGGCTTTCTTCTCTTTAGCTGTCTTCTGTTCCTTCTTGTCTCTTTGAAGTGAAAGAAGAGGCGAGTCATGAGGAGGTGAGTCATGAAGAGACTAGTGGAGGTAGATTGCATGTCGGCTGAACTTGAGCTACAGAACGCGCAAAAAATATTGTAGGGTAAAGACAAGCTCTTGAGTATTTAAAGTACACATAATTTTGATGTTTTATGATGCATGTCATGTAGGATATATTGTTGTCTAAAATTAAAAGGGTTTAGTAGCACGAGAAAGCTTGGTACTTGCCCTAAGCAACACAACAATCGCGGTTTAGAAGAAAAGCAAGAAAAGAACTGTTTTTGCACTTTCACAATGATGATTGTTAATTAATTAACTTGTTTGAGCACAGTAGTCATACACAATTGCATTGCACGCACCACATTGGTATCATATCCTGGATGCATAGCACTTGTTTGTATGAGCGATGACCTACGTTGAGAGTGTGAGTCCTAAGCTATAGGGTTAGAGATTCCGTTCTTTGGGAATTATTTAGTGAGGATTATCTATTATCTCCTGGATCGATGTATCAAAAGAGTGGATCTTATTTTGAATATGTTTTATGTGTTCACGGCACATCTTGGGGCCAATTCCTGAGGGGTAGGAGCGTCGTATCGGAGCTGTAGTGATCAATCACCAAAGGGGTGGTCCCTTTGCATGTTCTTATGTGTTGTATAATACCAATATATTTAATGACTTCCTCTAAGAAGTGTGACGAAAGAATTATCCATTGTTGGACTACAAAACCATACAAACACAAAGTTCTTAAATATTCCTCACCAAAGGCCATGTGGGGTGGTTTAAGGTGAGTAGTAGAGGCCCGACTAGTGCCTTAGAGGCAGTGTCGGGCCCGCTTTAGGTCCTAAAAAAACTCTCTCACTTTAATATTATATTAGAAAATTTTGGAATCTCCCAAGTTTCACTTTCAAATAAGGAGTAAAGATTTGATCAAGTGGCTAAATCTTAATCCCATATTCGAGAGTGGGACTTGGTGAGATTGCTTATATATTATCTAGGGATAATTTCTTCTTCAAGTAAGCGTATAAGATTTGACCATGTGTCCAAATATTTATCATATTAGAAATTTCTAAATTTTATGAAAATTTCAAATTCTTGAATATGTGGTTCTTTGAGGAGACTTAGGGTAAGCATCTATTACTACACATTTAGCACCTCTACCAAAGATCAACCGACCAACGGGTATATCAACTTGATAGTCCTCTTGTAAGATCTATGGGGGCCTACCTCTAGCAATACTTGATAGATGGGCCACCTTGCAAACCTAATAATCCTATAGTCCAAAAATTAATCCACATTAGCGACAATCACGTGGACTTTAGTGATGCAAACTTCAGGTTGTCTTAAATTGTCATTAGCCATTCAGAGAACCATGGAGGCATCTTTTTGGATTTCAAACACTAGCCTCTCCATTGTTTCTGAACCTAAAATTATGATGGAGGATCCTATGTTCACAATACCATGTTCTATTAATATTCCGTCAATATATGTTGCTACCCTTAGACAATGCTTTTTAGCATGATCAAACCAATCATCTCCTACCCACGCTATGCCCAAGGGCTCAACGATATACCTAATGTACAAAATCTTCTTAAACTCTTTTTGAGGCACTCTTGGGGAAAACTTAATCTTGCAAGAGATTTACATCTGGCTTAACCTCGCAAAGAGAACTTGCTAAATCAAATTCATGATAGTTAGGAATAGCTCTCTTCTCCCACTAGACCATTCTCTTCTTTTGTCTTCGAACAAGATTTGGTGTCTCTCTTGGCTTTTGCCTTCTTCTTTGGCAACACTTTATTTGGATCAATTTGACTATCAACAACTTTTAGAGGTCCATCTTCCATGTTAGGAATAAGGACTTGAGTTCCTTTCTCATCTTGCTTAGGATTTTCCTTGACATGATTCACCCTGCCTTTACCCTTTTGACCTCTTTTAATGACCCATAGATTAGAACCTTTAGTGCCATTGACACGTACAGCTTCAACAAGGCTCACTCCACTACCACTATAGGCAGCTCCTCTACAATAGCATTCCCTCTTTGCAATATTTGTTTCAATCCTTCATCTTGTTGGAGATTATTCCCTTAGGCTCGATTTGTGACTGGACTTGGCTGTTTACTTCCTTGTTGGAGAGAACTAATCTTACTCCAATAGGTACTCGCTAAGTGGCTAGACTTATTGCATATGTCACATTTAATATTTGAAAAAATCCTAGGGAAATATTGGCTACCCACTTACAGCTAAATCTTGAGGGGACACCCTCTTCAAGGTGTCAACTCCCTATCAAATTATGTTGCTTCTTAAGAAAATTAAAATCAATAGCTATTTGCCTATATTGTTTGGTAATCATGTGTGAGGTGCCCGCCCATCGGCTTTCCAGGCATTGTTTTCACGATCTATCGAGAATCGAGTCTAAGCATCACTGGCCGGTGCTCCCATGGAATGTTCCGAGTTTTGTCGCCTAGGGTTTCTCAAATATGTCTTGCAATGGGACATTCATGGCCAAACCCATTAGGATCGACCTGAAATTTGGGCTCCTAGTAGCCAAGGTCTCCTAACAGCATTCTAGTGTCGAATCCTGGACATCCTACTTTATGCAAAGATACCCAAGCTGAAGCAGACCCATGCCACACTTGGTTCAAAGAGAATGGGAAACGAGAGGGATGCATCACTCAACCTCTCTGCCCGTAGGGCATAGTCCCATTCTAGTCCCTTAAAACAGCATGAATCGAGGTTCTATCCTAACAATTTCTAAAGGGAATGGGAAACGAGAGGGATGCATCACTCAACCTCTCTGCCCCTAGGGCATAGTCCCATTCTAGTCCCTTAAAACGGCATGAATCAAGGTTCTATCCTAACAATTTCTAAAGGTCGAACGTCGGAAAAATCTTGTGAGAAGCCTCCCAGTTCTCTGGGACCACCTTGCCGTAGGACGGATCCGTCGGGGGTTCCACCCACCCGCTTCCCTTAATAGCTTTAGTTTCTAATTAGGTCCTACCACATTTATGTGTGACACTTAAAGTTAGCTTCATTAATTAAGCCTTTTAGGGAACATGGTTCGTTCACATAACTTATAGCACATACACAAAAATAGAGCAAGCAATCTATTGACAAACAAGTTCAAACAAGTTCCTTAACTTATCCTCAAGTTAATCTTTGTCTCCCACCCATACAAGAGAAATTATGTATCCCTTCTGTCCAACAAAAGTACCCATTCTGCCCTGCAGAAGTAACTGGTCCAAATATTATGGCACCACAAATTCAATCCTTTATCTAGAATAGGATCTCCCAACGTACCCAGACGTCGGGGGCCATGGAGGTCTTCAACTCCATTCTAGACCTAGCAAGGGGTATCCAGAGCTCCAACTGACTCGCAAGCTATCTAGGAGCGAAATATCATTCTCGGGGTTGGCCTTTTCACCACTCGACTTTTGGCCCATGAATCGAGCAGTGCCCTCTTTGGATTAATCCGCGGTGTGATTATGGAGGTGATCCACCTGTGTAACATATCCTTCCTTAATTAAATTCTTATAGGAATCAAGCACAAACAAGGCATTTAACCCTACTATCATTTTCTAGGAAAATATTCATTTATCCCCATGGCAACTTATCATCACAGACCCTTGCCATGCATTCAGCATAAATCACAAGAACTTGGAACAATCATCTAGACAACAAACTAACAACGAGTTGAATGTAAAAGCATTTAGGATGTTGTTTGATCAACCAACAAAACCAATTGCATTCTTTCCAAACAATGCAAGAATAGACTATATAACATTTCCATCATATATTTGCTCTCCCCCTTGGGATCTAAGAGCAATACTATGCAAAAATGTTTCTTAACACTTCCTTCCTTCGGCTAGGGCATATGTTAAGGGTTCAAACACTATTCATGATGTAAGTTTTATAGGTCACTTACCTTGATTGATAACCCAATATTTAATTTGGATTGGCAAAAGTCATCGTTATCCGACGGATCTCAAGACATCTTAGTTTTAACCCTTATGATTAGTTTATTGTACTAGCTCTTAGTCAAGTCATGAGGCAAATAGGAAATTATCCTCATATATCAAAATATGTTATAGGCATAACATGTAAATACTTATAAGATAAGTGTGAGATTATCTCAAGTAATTAGACTCCAACAAGCCTTGCCTTGAGCTAGAATCTAGTTCTTCTTAATATTTGGCCTCTTAGGCTAAGTACTTTTGAAGTATCTAAACTAGTATTTTCTATTCATGATTCACAATGTCATATTCTTTTAGTAATTATGCTATTTGTAATCCTTGAATATGCTTTAATCTAGCACTTGTATGTACAATCTTTTAATGTTGTTCTTTTGATGACTATGCCATTCATAAGCCTTGACTAATTCTTCCTTGTAATTGCTCTACCAGCAAATAAGCCATATGCAACTAGGTGCAATTAACTTCCCTTGATATATGCACTTCACAAACTCCATCTTCTGAGTAGGTGAGATGAAATTTATCCTTTCCGATGATCTATACTCGTGCATCATAGTATGGGGCCTAACATATCTTGTACGAGAATCAAAACAAGCATATATCAATTTGGAAATACATTACTTACGACCGGTACCGCAATTGGATTGACGGTGATACCTTCATCCAAAGCTTCGTTGTTGCTTATGGGATTGCCATCCGCACATGACATTCTTCGCTTGGGAGCCATCGTCCGCAAGTAGACTCAAGAGATTAAGAAGGTAGAATAGATTCAAGATGGGAGAGTGTAGGAGAAGATGGCTAAGTTGAGGATCGAGATAGGGGGAATTGTGTAGCCTCTCGGGGTAACTCTTCTCTCTCTCTATCTCTCTCTCTCAAGCTCTCTCTCACAATCTCTTGGAGGGGTATCCTTCTCTCTACCTCTCTCTCACTGCCTCTTGGGGCCTCCTTATGCCCCTCTTGTGCCTCCCCATGCCTCATATTTATAGTGAATTAGAGAAGAGGGCTTGTGGCTGAGAAGCGGAGCTCTTTGTGGAGGGGGATCTTAGAAAAATTAGTGATTTGATGCTCAGATTATAAATTTGATGATTCCATTGGCTCCAAAAGGGGGGTAAAACTCCAAGACACTTTGTTAGAAAGCTCTTAGTTCACTTCTTCTTCTTTTCTCTATTCAAAGTGTTGTTTTCTGTCTGTAGATCTCCAGCCATTACTTTGTTCGAACCATGAATGCGGGCTTCGATCACGGCATGCACAATTTTGCAAATCCCTATCTTTATTTTTTCTTTTTCTTCTTCTTCTTCTTTTCTCTATTCAAATCTTAGTTCACTTCTTCTTCTTTTCTCTATTCAAAGTGTTGTTTTCTGTCAATAGACTTCAATCGCGGTGCACACGATTTTGCAAACCTCTCTCTTTATTTTTTCTTTTTATAAAAATCTCCAAAACTAACTAAAACATCACTTGCCTTTTCTTTTAAATGACATCCAATTCTAGAAATCTTCATATCTTTTTAAGGATAATATCAAAACTATCTAAAATATACTAGATTTACCCAAAATCTAATATTTTTGGACCGTCCAAACTATACACATTAATATTAGTGATAAATATAGCTCATAAGTCTAATTCATGTTGTAACTTACGTGAAGGGTGGCTACGGTCCTTGTCAATCCGAGAAAAATATCAAATTTACGACTCTCAATTTTTAACCTATATTTTTAATTAAATAAAAATTATTAGTTATTAATGTTAGTTACTTTTTACCTTAGTTAGTCTTTAGTTAGTAACCTTACTAACTTATTAATTGACTAACTAACTTTCAAACTAACCAATTAACTTTTAATTGCATGGAAATATTACATCATGTTAGTGTAGTGTTTCATCATATCCCTAACTTCGCTAAGGACATTCAAGACACTTGACTCATAGTCATGATTACCTACCAGTCACTCCATTAGCCTAACCACTTAATTGGGAATTGGGTATTGATTCCCTAGAACAGCATTAGAATTTCTTGTTTGGCTTTCAACATTGAGTGGAGCCATCCAATTGACTATAGGCATGGTCACATTGGGAGGAGTTGGCAACATGGGCACATTCTAAGTCATGCTTCCTCTCCCATTGGAAGTACTCATGGATGTCCCTTGTCCTCCATTTACCAATGCCAAAGTATTTCTAGCACCTACACTCCGATTCCAATTTTTTCCCTAAAGGTATAGGTCACTTGTAATCGCGACTCTATCGCTTCTCTCGTGTAATACTTGCATCAACATCAGCAAGAGCAACACTGCTCAATTGTATCTAGATGTTAAAGTCCTGCCCATGCAAAAAGTATTGTAGTTGATGGAATGGAAATATAAGTCTGTGACTTACGAATTACTTCCTTCAGTTTATTAGCATTTAGTTTCTAGGGAAATGCTGTCCACCACACCACTTACAATTGAATCTTGAGGGTCCACCCTCTTCAGGGCGTCGACTCCCTATCAGATTCTACTGCTTCTTCAAGAAATTGACGTCAACAGCTATTTGTCGATATTGTTTGGAAATCATGTCAGTATAATGCTTCATCATATCCTTAACTTTGCCAAGGACATTAGATGCACTCGACTCATAGCCTCGATCGTTGACCCGTCATTCCATCAGTCTAACAATCTGATTTGGCATGGGTTGTTGACCCACAGGAACAACGTTGGGGTTCGAAACTTGGCCTCCAACATTTGGTGGAGCCAACTGACTTGCCATAGGCATAGTCACACTGGGAGGAGCTGGCAGCAAAGGTACATTCTGAACCATGCTTCCTCTCCCATTAGGGTTAGTCATAGGCATCCCTTGACTTCCATTCGTCAATGGTAGGTTCCCTCCAGGTACTAAACCTGCATTAACATTCATTCGCGAGGAGTAGGCCGTTTGTAATCGTGCTTCTACTCCTTATGCCCGCGTAATAGCGGTGTCTATATCGGCCAAAGCCACATTGCTCAATTGCACTTGAATATTAAAATCCAACCCATGCAAGAAGTATTGCAATTGGGCAGCCAGCGGAATAGGAATGTAAGTTTGTAACTTACGAAATACTTCCTTAAGCTTCTTAGCATATGCTTTCACATTCTCATGGGGGTCTTGGTGTGTTACATTCAAGACACGCAACCAATATTGGCCACCTCTTTCAGGGGCATATTCTCCTCGAAAAGATGCATAAAATTGATCAATTGTGGTTATGGTTCCAGACTCTATGCTGTGATACCATACCGCAGCCCTTCCTTTTGACGTCATATTAAAGAACATCATGAGATATCCCTCATCTTGGATGCGATAATTGAACATCAATCTTTGGAATTCACAAATGTGAAATTCTGCATCCTCTTCCGCTAACCCATTAAAAATGGGCAAGGGAACTCCTAAAGCTGGTAAATCCGGCGTCCCTGCAGGAATTGCAATAGGTTGTGCCATGGCGACAATCGGATTAACAATTGGAGCTTGAACTGATGAACTCACACCCCCACTTGAAGTGGGTAGACTTAGTGGAAGAGAGGAAGAACTTGTGCTTCCTCCTGCACCTAACAGACTATGCGGAGCAGTTGGGTTACTAAGACCACTGCCTCTTATGCGTATCAGGCTACTCCTTTGAGGAGAATAACGACTTACAATCTCTAACCGCCGTCTAGCCCTCTCAGCACGTTCTGCTTTTTGTATTTCGGCTTGACGGTCCTTGTCAAAGGACATAAACCAACTTTCTTTTGGTCCCTAGAAACCCTAGATTCAAGAACCACCACTTATTGGTAGCTCCCGGCAGACGCACCACTGATGGGACCTGAAATGGGCCGGCACTAGCTATGGCACTAGCCGGACCTCATGCTTATGACACACAAACACCCTCACGGCCTCGCAGACCAAGAGCATCAATCTAATGCTAAAGGACATACTGCCCTAAAGCCTAATTCATGCATTTATAGTTTATAGTCAACCATTCCCTTAATCTCCTCAGAGGGAGAACCCAAAGTACATAGGCATAATGCCTCGTCACACGCACATAGGAGGCACTCCACGGACTAATAGTCGGAGCCCCACGGCAGCTCTCCTATATCACAGGGATTGGCCCTTTGATGCGCTACTAAACATATAACACAAACGAACACAAACTCCTCTCTTTTATATTTCTCGTATTTCCAGGAGATATACCATGCTTCCTCACTTAACAGTCCCTTAGGAAACGGACCCTCTACCCTACGGCAAGGGATAACCTCACACTCTCAATCGTGGGTCAAAATCCTAAGAAAACAATTTCTATGCAATCGAGGAGATTTTCCTTTGATACCATGAACCATGCATAGTGCAAAATGTGAATGGTTTAGTGCACAAACAAAAGAAAATCAGCATTGTGCATCGTGCAAAACCAATCTTTCCATGATTGTCATGCTAACGTTTATATAATGAAACGAGGAGAGACACCGACCCTTATGCTCATGCTGCCTTTTCCTTTATTTTAAAACAACGACCTATAGGCATGATGCAACACATAAATCAGAGTTAAGATTATACTTTGATGCTCAAACTCCCCTTTTACCCTACCGTTTAATGTTTTGCATTCGTTGATAGGTGTAAGTGTCATTTTATGTGTATTTCCTTATAAAGAAAGCGATAAATACTGACAAAAACATAGAAACGAGGGTAAATCGAGGCTAACCTTGTGCTCTACCTTCATTATACGTTGCACAAACACTTATGTAATTTTCTACAATTTTTCTTATACCGTTTCCTAATTTTCTCCCATTTAAAACCCATTTTTCACCATTTTTGGTATTTTTTCTCTATTTTCTTCAATAAAAAATGACTAGAAATTAAGATTGATTGTGGGATGTGGCCCTTAGGTTCCTTGACAGCAAAATTTCAGGTTTTATTGGTGTTATATCTCATACTTCCCCTTTATTTTGCAAAAAACCCCATTTTTACCCCTTGAACGCGTGTTTTACGGGTTTTATGACATTAATTTCAGCCATATCACTTATAATTTTCTGATTTTCTGAGTATAAACTGATCAAACTCATAGCAAACAACATTATGATGCATAATCAGCGCATGGGAACAATATTTCATCAACCAAATAGCATAAAAACTCATTTTTTCTTCATAAAAATTGAATTACCGCTTAGGCTTTGTATCTCGAGATCTCGGTTTTGATACGGGACTGTGGGTCAGCCGTCATTCAATGTCCAGCATCTTCAAAACCAGCAATCTTCATGTCTTCATTGATCCGAAAGCAATCCTGTCTCATTCGAACAAGCTTTCCTCCACCATTCTTCATGTTCCTCTTGCACACAAGAACAACCCCTTAAGGGAGAGAGAGGGAGGAGAGAGAAAGACTAAAATCAGAGTTCTTCATCCAGGCCATCATTGTGCAAGTGAAGGGCAGCATATAGGAGGAAATCAAAGCCCAAGATCTGTTGGGTAGGTTGTATGCAACCTCCATCCTCCATCTCGCAAGAATCAAGTGCAAAAATCAGCGCCAGTTTCCTCACGCTTTTTCCATCCTCTCTCTCTCCACGTTTTGATGCCACATTTCATGTTGCATGAAAAACTTGGGCTCCCAAAGGTCATGCCCACTTTGGCCAAAAATAAGTCCACCTCTTCGCATCTTGACCGATTCCTTGCCCATTTCTCCGTCCGGACTCCAAATCGAGCTCTAAAAAATCCTGGGCGTCCGGCTTGACATCCCGCATTGGCTGGCAACTCCTGACAACCCACACAGCAGTCTGAAAAATTATAAAAAATCAACAAGTGTTGCTCGGACGCCTTTTAAGAGTCGTATTTTACTTGGTGCTTAAAATCGTCCTAGCTGGAGCTGCCGCCTTTGATGTTGAATATTTTTCCCCTAAATTCCAGATTTTTTGGCAAAATTTAGGCACATCCCGGGCTCAAAACTCCGCTCTCAATTATGATATATTCCCATAGTTCCATCTCTACATCCTATCCTTACACACCCCTACCCAACATTGAGTTGCCCCTCTCACTTCAAATACTCTCCATCTACATTGTTACGCATCATTTTTTTATTGACTAGCAAACTAACTAATCTCAAATAGAAAAATACAACTAAGGGGATCATATGGGTTAGGACAATGAGGACAGTCAAATTAATGACCAAGACCATGAATATTGGCATTCATTCATATAGTAGTGACAATGAGGATTATAGAATAGACCATGACTAGTGGGTTCCTTTACAAAAATCTTATCACTTTCTTTGTTACATCCTTGGACATTCGAATGGGTGCAAGTAACATTTGTCATAATGGTCATGGATTGACTTAGTGTGAATGTTCTAAGGGAACTTTGGGGTTAGGATAGCCAAGTCCTATTTATAGGACTCAAGGCCCTACTATGCACATGCATTGTGTGATCACCACTCTTAGACTCTTAGCCCATTGGCTAATGCACCTATACACTAGGATGGTGTGGGCTAGTGGTATTGAATGCCAACCCTTGGGATGTGGTTGTAACCTAGAGTGTTGCTAGGTTCTAGGATTAGGGGTGAGCTCATTTGGCTCAATGTCTAGGATGTTAGGCTGATGTCAAGTCCCTTTTATTTGTGGATATGGATTGTGTAATTTCTTCTATACAAGTTGGATCCTAGGGGGATGTTTCATTGGTATTAGAGCATAAACCTACAATTTGATGCAAACTTTGATGATGTGCACAAAACCACTTTTGCTTACAAAACAATGATGGTTTGCACTTGACAAGTACACCTTCATCTTGTTTAGGGTGGTATGGGACACTGCTAGTAGGAGGGGCATCCATAAAGGGCACATGTTATAGGTGGTGGGTATGATAGCAAGGTATGTTTCTTGTATGGTATTTGTTATCAATTTTTTGTGTTGGGGAGGTGCTTGTGAGCAAGAGTTTTAGTTGTTCTAATGGTTGCAGTCGAAGGAGTTGCCACTCCAAGGTCATTGGAAGCTAAATTCTTGTAGCCCAAGTAAGCATTAGTAGTTTTATTGATAGTGATTTTTATCAATATAATATGTAATGTTAATATTATCATTAAAGTTAATATCAATATAACATTGATTGTTATTGTGAATTTAAATATTAACCCCTTCTAAGATGGAAGTAGCAAAAGAAGGAAAAATTACACTAAAATTTTTTGAAGCACCACTGAGTACAAGAACAAGAGTTTGAATTGGACCAAACAAGGAAAATAATTCAAGTTGTACAAGCACCATACTCTCTCTTGTGCAAGCTCTAAAACTAGAGATTTTACCAATGACATATAAAATGATTTGTGGAAGCTCTAAAACTAGAGATTTTACCAATACTCTCTCTTGTGCAAGCTCTAAAACTAGAGATTTTACCAATGACATATAAAATGATTTGTGCTTTGGCTTAGAAAGAATACAAGACATGTGTTGAGAAAGGGCCATTGTTGGGCCAAAGGGTGTGTGGGTGTCCAAAAAAGAGGGCATGTATATAAGCCAAAAAAAAAAGAGGATAAGCTCATTCTTGGAGTGTTCAAACTTGTTGCTCTCTTCTTACCCTTGTGTCTATCTTGTTTTGTGAGAGAGGGAGAGAGGGATTGAGAGAGAGAGAGAAGGAGAGTGTGAGTAAGAGTGAAGGACTAGCTTGGAGAAGCTCTCACTTCACTTCACTTCTCTTCTTGTGACAAGCATGACAAGTAGAGCATGGAGATGGAGCTTGCTTGAGTGCATCCCTTGGATCATGGAGTTATTGGTGGATTTGTGTGGCTAAACTATAATGAACGGATCAACTGGTAAGCTCACTATATTCAATTGGATATGTGAAGTGTATCCATAGTCCTGTTACTTGAAACACTTAAATCAATAAGCGGTCCATACGCTGTCATGCCACTACGCGGACACGATGTGAAAAACTCTGAAGTGCATGATCATCTGACTTTCTTATTGATGAAGAGAGTCAATGTGATCTGAGCCATTAGTACTAGTATGAGTGGCATGAATGGTCCAAAAATACTATATTTTTGGATAATTTTAGCCTATTTTTTATATTATTTATTGTAAAAATCCGAAAAAGTTAGAAAAGCTTCTAGATTAGGATGGCATGAAAAAAGCAAGTTGCTTTTTCAAGTAGTTATTGGATTTTTAATAAAAGAAAAAGCTGGGCAAAATCGCGCGCGTCGCAATCAATATTGACAGGTTGAAAACTACACTTTGAAGTGGAAGAGGAAGAAGGAATGATCTGGGAGACTCGTGAGCAGGTGTCATGGGGTTTTACCCCCCTTTCAAAGCCAATAAAGTCATCATATTTAGGTTCTGAGCAGCAGAGAAGGAGTGATCTGGGAGATCCGTGAGCAGGTGTTGTGGGGTTTTACCCCCATTTCAAAGCCAACAAAGTCATTAGATTTAGGTTCCGAGCAGCAAAGAAGGTGTGTTCCGAGCAGCAGAGAAGGAGCTATTTTTTAATGTACGTTTTTGGTCTACAAGGGAGCTCTAGGAGATCTAATGCCTAGGGAATGCTTCTGAGTAGTGCCAGACAAAGGATTCCAGGTTCTATCAATACATATTGATTCAATTTATTGTGCTTTGTCTTTGTCGTATTTACCTCTTGTCTATTCTTTTCCTTCTCTTTCATCTCCTATTTCTACTTCCTTCTACCTCTGATCCCCAATGGATACGACCTTTCGACAAAAACCCCTCCGACATGGGTGAACCCAACGTGAAAGGTTGTCAGAAGAAGGAAAGACAAGATGGGAGAACCTTCGAACACAATCTCTAGTGATGTTTTGCAACAGTTGGTGCAAAATATTAATATGCTTATGCATGTACAACAACAACAACAACAGGTGATGCAGACTTCTGCACAAACACAAAGTGTTATGATGAATGCTCTGTAAGCAATTGAGCGTGAGATGAAGTTATTCAATGGCAAGAATGTGTATGCATATGTATATACCTATGCTCAAAAGATGGAATTCTTTGGTGTGGCTCGACTTGCATGGAGTCAGTATTTTGTAAGTGTTATTGTACATGAACTGAAAGTGCGAAATACTAAATTATACATGCAGGATGCTGACTGGGAGATTTTAAGAAGACACTCATGCAAGAATTTTACATTGAAGATACCAGTTTGATTACATGCAAGACTTTTCATGAGTGGTTGTAACTCAAGGAAGAATTTTACATTCAAGATACCAGTTTGAGTACACGCCTCACGAGTGGGTTTTACAACCCAATAAGGGTCTTGTGGCTATAGAATTGTTAAGAGAATTTGAAAGTCGATTTGAGTAGTTGGATCTTGCAGAATAGCAAGCTCTTGCAAGTCTGAAAATTGAATTATTTCTACATGCAGCTGATATCCTGAGCTTCAAGAGAAGCTTGATGATTTGCTGGAGGATCAGACTACAAAGAAAAGTCTGAAAACAGAGTGGAGACATGTCAAGGAATATGTTGCTGTACTTGTGAAAAAACATAGAAGAAGAGAAAGATTGCATGTCTCTAGCTTGCCTACTGTTATAGGCAAGACAGTTGATGTATCCAGTAAGCCACCTACTTCTGTAGCTAACCCTATGGTTGTACCTGCTATTGTTCCCTTTGTTAGGGAAGATCTCTTGGATGAATTGGTCAAAGGCATGCAGGATCTTCAATTGAAGGTTACAAAATTGGATGAAAAATGACAAGAGGATAGGGGACGGGCAACAGCCCCTAAGCTAGGAAAAAGATGTATGTGGTGTGATAGTTTGCAGCATGAGAGAAAGGATTGTGTTGCCTATCAGGAGGCCTTGGCACGACAGCTCATCTTGGAAAGATGGCAAGATCCATGCACAAGAAATAGGATTACCTCTCGCTTTGAATTTTGGAAAGGGAGGTATGCAGAAGTTGTTGGAAGACTTGGCTATTTGAAATGCTTATGCGGCGGTACATGCTTCTACTTTTGGTCTACGGTTGGATGGTCCAAAGGCTGAAATATGGACACATGCTTTACATGCAACTGAAAAGAGAAAGGTAATTGATAGTGAATGTCTCATGCAGGGCAAGACATTCGTGACAAAATTGGTTGGGAATCACCTGTAGATGCATATTCAGTGTATGCATATTTAGCAAAGGTACAAAACAGGGATGTACTTGTGGAAGAAAAATGAAAGAGAGATGAAGATAATGCAAGGACATCTAAAAGAATGACAAGAAGAAGTGTGGATCAACCTAAAGCTACAAATCAGCAACCTCCCGAGCCTGTTATGGAAGAGGTCAGTCAGGAGCAAAAACAGGATAACAAACAAGAGGCCAAAAAGAAGGATAAGCAGCCAAGATATAAGTTGCAGTCTGACATTGAGACAACCACAGATCTTAAGAAGGTTCTTGAAGAACGGATCTTAAACATTTGGGTGGAATTCACATTGGGAGAGGTATTTGGCATCGCCAACCGAGAATTTCATGATGAGATCATTGACATAATTAAGAGGAAGCGTCAATTTCTTGGTGATACCACTAGTGCATTGTTGCAATTTGAAGAGGAAACTAGTGTCGTCATGTTGGGGGTTGAAGGTCTTCCACCGGGGTTTAGAACAGAAGAGGAGTGTGGGATTCAAGGTTAGGAGAAGAAGAAAAGATTGGGGTTCGATAAGATTTGGGTTTTTGAGATGACTTAGTTGAAGAAGAAGATCTCAAGCTTTTTCTTTTATTTAGCATACATGAATGGAATGAAAGACTTTGTCTTGATCACATCAAATGCATATACGGATAATAAGCCAATACATTAAGAGATAATCTTAGATTTAATCCAAATGCATATTCCAAATGCAAGCTCAAACGGTTTCTATTTCATGAACATGAATGGATAACAACTCCAAGATACAAGTATTTTGATGGTAGACTCAATTACATCCAAGACATAGATCAAAAACTCATGAAATGCATTGACAAAGCATAATTTTTACTTCAGCCGTATTTTAAAACAGTAATTTCTAGCCCATAATAAAGCTCCAAAAGTGCACATAATCCCAAGAATAACCTTATCTAATCATTCACAAATGAAGCCCTGATGTTAAGAGGTCAATTCCTTCTCTTACAACCACATAGATCACTTATTTACTCATCCAAATGAACAAGAACATTGGGCTGCCCTATTTATGACTGGTTTTTTCAGTCCAAAATAGCCCATACACCTTCAAAATCCTCCCCTTTGCTTACCCCAAATTCACTCAAGTACTTGGGTACAAGACGGGCTTCATTGGACCATGAATATGGTAAAAGAATGAAAGAAGATGTATATAAGAGCAGGCTGAATCCTTTTTCTCAGGTTTCCCCCTTTTATGGACTATCATACCACTCATTTTCGTCATACCAAATGGACACGCAAGAAGAGCTCTCACCTTCCTTGTTTGTATCTCCTTCTTCAGCTTCAGTTTGCCTTAAGTTTGCATGCTTTGGAGCATGCACCATAGCTCACAGCTCATCCTCCATCTGCCACAGGTATGCAGGCCCATTTTTTTGCGTCAAAAAATATGGGCTGCATCCTTCTCAGCTCCCACTCTTCATTTTAACCATTTAGGTCACTTATAAGTCCTATAAGACCATTATTTCAGGTCCCACACAAACCTAGTGGACTTTTGGCACTTCTCTTGATTTCCAACCAAATTTTCTTCTTGAACCAATGTGACTTAGCCTACAAACTGTCATAAGTAGATGGCTCACATCCAAGTCGTCAAGCTCATAAGTAGAAGACTCTCTTCGTTTGAAGAGCTTGATACGTTTACCGGCTATTGGTACCTTGACCATGGTCCCATCCATTTCAGCCAAAGTATAAGTAGCATTATCATGTACTACTTTCACCACATATGGTCCAAACCATTGCTTGGCTAACTTCCTATGAGCACTATATTGATTGTCCAGGCTACTGCCATAGACAAGTACCCAATCATTCTCTTGAATAGCTCTTGGACGGAGTCGATGATGCTTGTCAAACCTCTTCTTATTCTACAATCTTGCTGCCTTCAGCCTTTCAATGGCTGTTTTGACATCTTCTGGCCTTCTTTCAAGCTGCCTTATGTGCAAAATCAACAACTCTTCTCTATTTATGCCTTCATCCGAAGGCAAGATACTCCATGTGATAATAGACTCCTCAATCGGCATAATAGGTGGCTGCCCATATATTAGTTCAGCCGGCATATAACCTGTAACTGCACTATGGGTAGTTCTATCAGCCCATAATGCGAATGGAAGCATTCTAGGCCATTCTCTCATCTTTCCTCTGCAAGATTTTGCCAATGCTTTGAGAATTGGCTGATGGACTCTTTTACTCTTACCATTTCCTTCAGGATTGTAGGTTGATGTAAGAGATAGCTTGATTCCCAATTGAGCAAAGAAATGGCGAGCCTCATTGGCATCCAATTCTCCTCTATCAGCAGTTACTTTGGCAACACAACCATACCTGCAAAATACTTCTTCAAGTAAAAATCTACAAACAGCTTGAGTGGACTTTGTTGTCAAGGCTTTTCCTTCCACCTGATTTGTGAGATCTTCTCTAGCAAGTACTAGATATCTCATGTTCCAAATTCCTATAGGCATGGTTACTAAATCAATAACCCATCTGTAATGAATGGATAAAGGAAAGGTAGGCTGAAGCCCATCTCTATGCTTAACCATAGAGTACATTTGACAAACATGACAAGACTCAGCAAAATGCTCAATGTCTTTATACATGTTTTGCCACCAAAATTTCTCTTTTATTTTGGCAAAAGTGCCCCATATGCCTCTATGACCAGCCAATAGGCTTTCATGAAATTCTTGCATGACATGTCTTTGAGTCTTCTTGTCTCCTAAGACACGAACAGGCGCTCTTCCTTTCTTTTTTGCATGCCTCCAAAGGTAGCCATCTTTGAGAAAGAAGCCATAAGCTTTTCTCCTGATTCTCTTGAACTCTTCATTAGTCCAATCTTCCTTCTTTGTCATAGTGCTCAGATATTGGCCAATTTTTAGCCAATCACCTGCATAATATTCTTCTTTAAAGTGCGAACAAACCATAACAAAACATTGAGCATGCTGTCTTTCAGCTGCCCACCATCCTTCCATGGTTGTTTCTTCTTTCTTTGTTGCTGTAAATTTTGTTACAGCAGCTGGACCTGTTGTACTTGCTGTAATTAATGATGTACCTACATTTTTGACAACTGAACCATCATTAGGCACAGCTGTACTTCTTGTTTTTATATCTGAACCTGCAATTACAGCATCATTTTTAGCAAATATAGACTCTATTTCTTCCTCATCCATCATCTCTTCTTCGTCCTTATATTTGGCACGTGAAAGCATGTCTGCAACTAGATTATCTCTTCCTGCAATATGTTTCAAATCAGGATTTAAGGATTTAATATAGGCTATCCATCTTAGCATAGCTATGTCGAGAGTGGAGCACTTGGCAATCAGCTCCTTGAGGTAGAGTACACATGCGGACTAAACCAAGAGGCGTCTTCATTGTGGTAATGTCTCGGCTCTCCAAAGCAAGCTGAAATTGGTCATAACCAGAATATAAATCACCCATGGAATAAATTGCTCTACCTGCAAAAGCCTCAGCAAATTCATCAACAATTGGCCCCGAACCAACATTTCTAATAGTGACTTTATTGACAGGCTGCAAATCTTGAATGAATCGTAAAGATCCATTCTTCTTAGGCATGGTAAACCATCGGTTGGAATACGGACCTGAAGATGGCTCCAATATTCGCATCTTTATCTTTTCATTTAAAAGCTCCAGTAACTTAGGCAAATGAGCCCTTGGTATCAGAATTGGTTTAAGATTCCAAGGAACGTGTGGGACCGTGAAGATTACCATTGGTGCCACAACACTTGGATCCACACAGCCAATTTCATGTGGCTAAAATGAAAAAGCTTTTCCATGTTTTTATTCATGGCTGAAAACTGTTTTTAACAGCCCACACTGTTGGCCATAAAAACCTACAAGTCAGCTTTTGGCATAGCCCCCTTTACATGTGGAGGCAAATTTTTATGACATGAAGCACCACCATAGCCTCCACTTACAGTAGTGCTACCCGAAAACCCTTGAATTCTCGGGCATTAGGAGGTACAGGATGATCTCTTAATCGATCTCTATTTCAATGATGATTTACGCATACAGTCAAAAATTGGACAGCTTTGTCATTATCATTACTTCTTATCCGAGCATATGATGAACCATCATCAAGGGCCTTTGTCTCCAAACGAGACTCAGAAATAAAAGGTTGACCAAGAATGATAGGATAGCTGCAAGAATCTTGAACAAAGAAATGAAATTCATCTTTTACATTACCAATAGTAACTTGTACATAAGGACATGCTGCATAGAGATCGCTAGAGGAGTTATTGGCTGCTTTCATGCGCCATCCTGGGTCCACATCTATGGGCCATCCGCCATTCTCGTAGAGACTTCTTGACATGACGTTGATTTCCGAGCCATGGTCTATAAGGGCAATGCATGGAGTCTCTCTTTCTCCAATCTTGACAACGGTTTTGGTGGTCGCCCTTGCCCAATGGGTACGGGAGCAGTGACTATTAGGAATAAAATGAGCATCATTATCTTCTTGCATGTTGTGAAGACGAGCTTCTTTCTTATGCATGGGTTGCTCTTTGGATTGAGAAGACCCCACCATAACATTCTTTGCAATAGCTTCTTCAATTTCTGCTTTGTAGATGTCTTCATCTTTGCCTTCTATGGCTGAAATCAATTCTTTGATTGCCTCCAATTGAATCCCTTGAGTTTTCAGCTTCTCTTCATCTTGCAAATACACATGAAGTGCTTGCAAAAAAGCATGCATAGATTCTTCAGTTTCTTCACCAACATATTGTCTTTTCCGTTTAACTACATCAATTATTACATCATGAAATCCTCATGTTGCAATTCCGAGAATTTCTCCTAATGTAAATTCAATTCTGCTTCCAAGAATCCTTTCTTCTAGGATCCGCTTGAGATCCGTCGCAGTCTCTATGTCAGACTGCAGCTTGTAGCCGGGTTATTTGCCTTTTCTCTTTCCTTCCGTCTTCTTTGCTTGTGGGGCATTTTCCATATCAAGCTCTGGCGGTGGTGGATTTTCAATAGCCTTCTACTGATCCATTTTACTTCTTGTCACATGTTTAGTTGGCCCCGAAGAGGAGGGACCGGTAACATCTTCATCTCTTCTTATCTTTTCTTCTATCATAGCTTCATGATTATTAATTTCAGCCAACCAAGCAAAAGCTGAAAATGAATCAACTGGCTCGGTCCATCCGGTTCTTCCTCGGATGCATTGACTGGCAGTTAGTTAAATCATCTTTGGTTGCCTTGCCTCGCTCCATACGATCTAAGGCCTGCATCCACACTTTAGATTTTGGATCAGTTTTACATGCTTTAACAATTTCATTAGTTGGCTCTATTTGCAACCCATAGGTAGCTGCATCAACAGCTGCGTAGGCTGTTCTTGTTGCCAAATCCTCCAGTCTTTTCTTCATGCCGCCGTTACCAAAATTTGGCTCAAGAGGAAGCCTGGTTTTGGTTGCATGAATTTTACCATCCTTCCAAAAGACTAATTTTTGCGCTTCAACTTCACGGAATGCACTGCACTTCTTCTTATCATGTTGTAAGCTATCACACCAGATACAACATCTTTTGAAGCCTTCTCGTACGGGTCTTTGGGCAGTTTTCCGTCCTCTTTCTTCCACTTTCACATCAAGCCTTTCCACCTTGGAATTAATCTCCGTTAGATTAAGATGGAGATCCCGCATGCTCTTGATTAGCTCGTCCATAACATCCTTCTTTGGAGGTGGAATAGCAGGATTTCTTGGTTGCTCGACCATAGAGACAGGAGGTTGAGATACAGGAACAAGCTCCTTCATGGATTCAGTTGGTGCAGAGGTAGATCCCCACCTTAGGCGCATCCGCTCTCTTTGAGCAATCATATTAACTGCTTCACTGACATCACTCCAAGCAGTCTTCAATCCCATCTCAGAGTCAGGATCTTCAAGCCGATCAATTGGCTTCTCTTAGAAATAATTCAAGCTTCTGGCTTTCCATACCCTGCTGATCGTTAGGATCTAGTTGAGCAAATTTGCTTTCAAATTCGCGGTGAAGAGTAGTGGCGGTTAGTCCCTTATTGGGCCTTTCAACCCATTCAGTGAATACTTTCTTTGTCATGAGGCCAGAATCTTCAAGAAAAAATTCTTCTCGAAGAGCCTTCTTGAATACAAACCATCCCGCATCTTTTTGAAAAATACCATGAATTCGGTCCTGGAGACCATGCACGGCCAAACGGGCAAAGTATCGGCTCCAAGCATGATGAGAAACTCCAAAGAAGACCATCTTGTCAGTATAGAGACGGATAAAAGAGGATACATTTTGCCCATTAAATTGCTTGAGCTCCTGCCCAATTGCTTCCAAAGCCTTAATGGCAGCGGCATCATTCCGCTCTTCATCTTGTCTCTACTGTTGTTGCAGTTGCAACTGCTACTGAAATTGCAATTGTTGTTGTTGGCTTTCTTGCATCAGACGAACCAACTGCTGCAAGGCATCTGCTCTCGAACTTGATGATTCTCCCATTGTACTTCCTCTTCCACGCGACTGACCTTCACGTCGGGTTTACCACTGTTGTCATGTTGGGGGTTGAAGGTCTTCCACCGGGGTTTAGAGCAGAAGAGGAGTGTGGGATTCAAGGTTAGGAGAAGAAGAAAAGATTGGGGTTCGATAAGATTTGGGTTTTTGAGATGACTTAGTTGAAGAAGAAGATATCAAGCTTTTTCTTTTATTTAGCATACATGAATGGAATGAAAGACTTTGTCTTGATCACATCAAATGCATATACGGATAATAAGCCAATACATTAAGAGATAATCTCATATTTAATCCAAATGCATATTCCAAATGCAAGCTCAAACGCTTTCTATTTCATGAACATGAATGGATAATAACTCCAAGATACAAGTATTTTGATGGTAGACTCAATTACATCCAAGACATAGATCAAAAACTCATGAAATGCATTGACAAAGCATAATTTTTACTTCAGCCCTGTTTAAAAACAGTAATTTTTAGCCCATAATCAAGCTCCAAAAGTGCACATAATCCCAAGAATAAGCTTCTCTAATCATTCACAAATGAAGCCCTAATGTTAAGAGGTCAATTCTTTCTCTTACAACCACATAGACCACTTATTTACTCATCCAAATGGACAAGAACATTGTGGTGCCCTGTTTATGACTCGTTTTTTCAGTCCAAAACAGCCCATACACCTTCAAAATCCTCCCCTTTGCTTGCCCCAAAGTCACTCAAGTACTTGGGTACAAGACAAGCTTCATTGGACCATGAATATGGTAAAAGAATGAAAGAAGACGTACATAAGAGCAGGCTGAATCCTTTTTCTTAGGTTTCCTCCTTTTATGGACTGTCATACCACTCATTTTCGTCATACCAAATGGACGGGCAAGAAGAGCTCTCACCTTCCTTGTTTGTATCTCCTTCTTCAGCTTCAGTTTGCCTTGAGTTTGCATGCTTTGGAGCATGCACCATAGCTCACAACTCATCCTCCATCTGCCAGGTATGCAAGCCCATTTTTTTGCTCCAAAAAATGCGGGTTGCATCCTCCTCAGCTCCCACTCTTCATTTTGACCATTTAGGTCACTTATAAGTCATATAAGACCATTATTTCAAGTCCCACACAAACCTAGTGGACTTTTGGCACTTCTCTTGATTTCCAACCAGATTTTCCTCTTGAACCAATGTGACTTAGCCTGCAAATTGTCAATTACCTCCAGTTGATCAAGTTGTGGGTTCCCATAGACTTAATTTTTGTCAATGACAGTTACAAAAGAACTTATGAAACTAAGTGATATTTAAGTTGGTTGTCGGGTAACAATGAGTGAATTATGTATGAAAGTTCCTCATGTGAATCCTAATAAAGTTCTTCTGCAAACATAAGAATTCTATGATTTATATTATGAACAAAAATCTCTTTGACATTGGTTTGTTGGGTATTCGGGTTGAATATGAGCATGAAGTAAGTACTGGATTATCTAGGCAGGATGTTACTAATCAGTGGACAACATGTGGAAAAGAGAAGAAAGTGGCTGAAAATGCATTGTCTTGTAGCAATATGCATGGTGGAGTAAGGCAGATGTAACAATATGGGGAAGAAACTCTAGGATTTATTCCTCGAAGTAACTCCTTGTGTTTCTTTGCTTGACCATGGATATGAGATAAATGTCATTGAGCATGGATTATATGAAAATGATGCATTGCTTGTGGACACTGATCATGGTTGGCATATAAGGGCTGCAAATAATTCTTCAGGAGAGCTTTATACTACATGTCCTAATGTAAAAGTGACGATTGGTGATGTACAAGAAGAGCAACACTTCTTTGTGCAAGATAACTCCTCATATGCAGTGATTTTGGGACAACCCTATATTATAGGAGTGCATATGGAAACAAAGGTGCTTGATGATGGTTCAGCTTATACAAGGGTCAAAAGCAAGGATAGGAGGAAAGCCGTCCAGTTTGTGTTAATCATCCTAGAAATTGTGATACACTTCGAGAGTTTCCTTTGGCTCCAAATGTAAGGGAATTCAAAGACCTAGATTACCATTTGTGTTAATTATCCTAGAAATCGTGATATGCTTCGAGAGTCTCCTTTGGCTCCAAATGAAAGGGAATTCAAAGACCTAGATTTTCACTACTATAATGTGGGGCTACATTAGTGCTATTCAGAGGACATACTCGTGTCTTGATGGAATGAAGCA
This sequence comes from Lygodium microphyllum, assembly GCF_053477565.2. NCBI lineage: Eukaryota > Viridiplantae > Streptophyta > Polypodiopsida > Schizaeales > Lygodiaceae > Lygodium > Lygodium microphyllum. Next base: position 200,988,404 of record NC_141135.1, on the reverse strand, counting down.
TGTATTTACTATTGGTTATTCTTAGTTCAACAAATAGTTCATTTTGGTTTAAGTCTATGGAAGCTATGTGCAAGGCTGAATGCATATCTATGAAACGAGCTACTAAGGAACTGAGAGCATTGAGACTGTTAGCTGAAAATAAAGGAATTTTAGGCATCTTTTATGGGTTGAATATTAATGACAATATGACTGAAATTTTAGCAATGAGATGTTTTGGGGCTGTTTTGAGGTCTAAAAACTCTTGTTTTAATAGAGAAAATAGTGTTGGTTATAGCAGTGGACTGGCTGTATTTGGTACTACTACTTGCATATAGTACAAACATTGATACTTGTATGGATATAGTTTGTTGTTGGGATGTTTTTCCACTACCACGGAATGTTTTGAATTGATTTGAGCTTGGTATATGCTCAGTTTTCTATGTTTTTTCATTGTTGGAATATAGTTTACAACAAGCATGTTGTCAGGAAAACTGTCCTGAATAGTAGAAATTTGGTCCTAAACTATAGGAAAAGGAGTCAAATACTTCAGGTTGTATACATCACTGAATACCTAAGCTGCAACTATGGATAATGCACAAGGCACAGATAATATTACCCAAATCATTGGAGAGAAGTTGGATAATGAGAATTTTACCTTACGGAAATTCATAATGAAGAATTTTTTAGTTGATAGAGGTTATTGGAACTTATGTACAGGTGATGAGGCTGAACTTGAAATGCCTAAAAGGTGTTGGGGGTAAAGGCGCCTCCGCCGTGCCGCCCCGTATATTACTACACTGACACTGCACACTGCAGGTGGCGGGCGCCTGTCACGTCACTTTATTCTTTATTCTTTTAGTGACAGTTTGAGTAAAGGAAGGCCCAGTCACACATTGTGACTATTGGAGTTCCCATTTCTTGTCTCTCTCTTTCTTGCTCTTGCTCTCCCGCCATAGCTCGCGTGCAAGCTTCGATCCTTCTCACCTTTCAACTGGTATCAGAGCTTGGCATTCTCTTGCTCGAGCTCGACTAGGTGCTTCTCTACCTTCGCATTGACTCACTTCACGCATTGGATCTCCATCCCGACAACCATATCCGATCTCCCCAAGCTCCCGTCAGTCCCCGGCTTCTCGAGCACCTTCCCAGCCTATTGAGGCACCTTCAAGGCATTGATACTGAGGTATTTGATCATTCTTTCAGGGTTTTATTTCAGTCTACAGGTTGAAAACAGCAAGGGCAGCCATGGTTTCAAACCCTTGAAGCTTATTCCCCTCATATTGTGCCTTACACCTATCAAGGCTCAAAGAGGCTTGTCATAGGCCTTTGATAGGCCCTTCTTGAGCCCCCCATTACCCCCTTTTCAGCCCATGTGGAGCAGCAGCAAGTTCAGCACCAATAGGGCAGATTGCATCATTTTTTTCTTCCAGGCTGTGAGCACTCATCTACTTCAGCTCCACACTTGGCCATTGCTTCTTGCTCTCTACCTTGATCAAGAGGGCTATAGACTTCATGTTTGATGTCATTCAAGCTTTGGGCATTGGTTTTGATCATTCGGGGCTGATCTCTTCAGATTTGGGACTATCATAAACTGTCATAACAGGTTGAAAACAGGGCAGCACCATTGGCATTAGCATTTGTTGCTTATACTCCATTCCGGTTGTGCTATTTGATGCCCGTATGCGGTCTACATGTTGCCTAGTGCCTTGGGAATGTATGCACATGATTATGCCATGATTTTGGCCTGAAATATTGGCTGATTTGGGACTGTTATTTACTGTTATACAGTGCTGGAAACAGGGCAGCCACACTTGGCATTGGCATTTGATGCTTATACTCTACTCCGGTTACCTTATTTGATGCCCGTATGCGGTCAACTTCCTACCCGGATGTATTGGGGATGTATGCATTTGGTTTGGCCATGATTTTGCCTTGAATTCGGGGCTGAAATTTACTGTTTAGAACAGTAAATACATGCTGGAATAACAGTGGGCTGAAGGTACTTTACATGCTTTGGCACTTACCTACCGATACCGGATGTATGCTTTGAGCTTTGGCATGATGTCTCTGACATTTGGGGACGACTTGGAGCATATGTATGAGATTATGGGATGCTTTTGAACATTAGCTCTGTCTTCACTGGCATTTGGACCGACTTGGCATGCTCGTGGACCGCCTATGCCTCATGTCTCTGCTTGACAGTTAGGCTTTTGCATTACATGTTTTGGTTCGTGACATATGCTATTTGGTTCGTGTATGCCATACCGACATTTGGAGCTTGGATTTGGATGTATTTGAGCATTCCCGGCTTACTTGATCACTGATCTTGGTTGCTATTTGGATGTCATTGAGTTGACCGAGAGCTTATTTGGGCTTATGTATTGCTTCATGGTTAATACGACCGATGCTTCATGTATGTCATGCTCTCTTGGATCCGCTTGATGCATTGACAGGGTCACTTATCACTGGTGCTTTCTCTTGGTTTGTTTGAGCTTCTGAGCTCGCTTTGTACGCATTTTGTGCCAGTGGGAGCATTTTACATGCTTGCTTGACCTTTGACAGTTGCATGCTATTGGAGCACTTACATGTATTTGGAGCAGTTTATGTCTTGAGCAGCTACATACGCATTGAGACTTTGGGATCATACTCCGATCTTTATGGATATGCATTGATGTACTCTTGGTTCACAGGATGCTTATGAGCTGAGTCTCATATTTGGATCTTTCTCTTTGAGTAGACACCTATTTGTGTCAGATTTTGGCAGTTACAGAAACACTTTGCCTAGAGTGTCTGGGGGTGTGCCTTTCACTGGCAGATGTTATTTTGACATGCTTCGGTGTTGAGCTCATGTTCTTTTCACTGTCATTGGCCTTGCTTATGTCTGTTTCATGCCGGCTTTGGACCTAGCATTGTTTGCTTGACATTGGATCCTATTTTGGGACAGTTTGCTCTCTAGACTGCATACCTGCAATTTATTACAGCAAGCAGTTTTTGGTGGACTGAGGTGTACTTTTCATGCTGAAATATCCTGATTTGGTGTACCGCACCTAGTACTAAGTGGGCAGCAACTTTTGGCACACTTTGCTCGCCCTTTGGACCCCGTTTTGGTCATTTTTGGGCAGTTTCTGCAGTAAAACATCAAGCAGTTTTGGACTGTTTGGGCATTTCCAGCTTGTATAATGGCGTCATCTTCGCATGATAGTGCCATCTTTAACATCACAAAGTTGGATGGTACCAACTACTCTTACTGGAAGAGTCAAATTTGGCAGGTCTTGGTGCAGAAATCTCAGATTAAGCCACTTCGGTTGAGTGGGGAGTAGCCTGAAACTATGGACAATGACGACTGGCTTGAACTTGATGAGCTATGCAAGTCCACGATTGTATTGTCTCTCACTGAACAGGTACATTATAATGTATTTGAGGAAGCACAGAGTGCATGGGATCTATGGAATAAGATCAAGAATCTTTACGATAAGAAAAGTCCGGTAAGTCAAATGTACTGGTTGAAGCAGCTTATGGATCTGCGCATGAAGGATAATGCGACTATGTCTGCTCACTTGAGCCAGTTCCATGCTATACTGAAGAACCTGACTTCACAGGATATCACCTTTGGAGAGGAAGTAACTCCTCTTTTCTTGCTTGGGACTCTGAATGAGTCATGGGATGTTTTCCGTACTGCTCTTTGTGCCTCTAGTGCTACTCTAAAATTGGCAGATGTTGAGAGTGCTCTTCTTCAGGAAGAGGTGAATCGCAAAAACTTGGATGCCTCTCGTGGTAGTCATGCTTTGACAGTTAGAGGCAGGAATGACAGGTATGACCGTGGTAATGGCCGAGGCCGTGACTCAAAGAAGGGTCGGTCTAAATCTCGTGGCAAGTCGCGTAGTAAGTCGCGTGGGTGCAATGCAAATGTCACTTGTCATCATTGTGGGAAAAAGGGCCATATTAGACCATAGTGTCATGAGTTGCGCAATGAGAAGCGCAAGGATAAGGGGAAAGATAAAGTGTAGGAGAAGTCCTCTGATCGCAGCATAGTACCTGCGAAGTCCAGCGTCAAGATTGAGGAAATTAATGTCACGCAGACTGAGGAGTCCGATGGTGGTGATGAGTTTATACTTGCAGCTAGTTCCTCTGATGCTTCACACTTGACTGAGACACCTAGTATGTATGCACAGTGCTGGTTATTGGATTCAGGCGCGTCCTTCCATGTGACGCCTTACCGTGAGTGGTTTCACTCTTACCGTACTGTATCTGGATCAGTCAGACTTGGAGATGACAGGTCTCTTGATATTGTGGGCTGTGGAGATATTCAGTTGCAGTTTTCCACTGGCAGTTCCTTTTTGCTCAGGGATGTATGTCATGTACCTGCGCTTACGCGCAATCTTATGTCTGCAGGATAGTTGGATGATGCAGGGTTTCATGTCTGTTTTGGGGATTCTGCTTGGAAGATTACCAAAGGCAGACTTGTGCTTGCTAGAGGCGCCAAGGCTGGCAGCCTCTATCCTCTTGTTGTATCTGGGTCTTCTGTAGACCATGTTTTGGCAGTGGGCTCTATCCCACATGTATCACTTTGGCATGCCCGTTTGGGGCATATGTCTTTGAAGGGAATGAAAATGTTATCTGGTTTGTAGTATCTTCCGCCTTTGGACTATGCACGTTTTGACTCGTGTGATCATTGTCTTTATGGTAAGCAGAATAAGTCTACGCATAAGAAATCGGGTAGGCCATACATGAGTGAGCCCTTAGCTTTGGTGCATTCAAATGTTTGTGGGCCCATGCCGTGTATGTCTATGGGTGGCGCGAAGTACTTTGTTACCTTCATTGATGATTTTTCTAGGAAAGTGTGGGCTTATCCCATAAAGTAAAAGTCCGATGTCTTGGCAGTCTTTCAGCGTTGGCTTGCTCTTGTTGAGAACCAGACTGGGTATAGGCTGAAATGCCTTAGGACTGACAATGGGGGAGAATATGTCTCACATGCTTTTGAGCAGTTTTGTGATGATAGGGGTATTAAGCGTCAGTTGACCGCCCCTTACACCCCCGCCCAGAATGGTTTGGCTGAGCGCATGAACAGGACTATTCAGGAGCGTGTCCACTCTATGCTTAGCCATGCAGGCCTACCACAGAGCTTTTGGGCTGAGGCAGTTAGTACGGCAGTGCATGTCATAAACCGATCGCCTTCTAGTGGATTGGATTTCCAGGTTGCAGAGGAAGTTTGGGCTGGTAAGCCACCCTCTTATGCGCATCTCCGTGTCTTTGGATGTGAGGCATTCTGCCATGTTCCCAAGGACAAGAGGAGTAAATTGGATCCAAAGAGCATTAAATGCATATTCCTTGGCTATGGTGAGTCAGGAGAGATGGGCTATTGCCTATGGGATCCGCAGGCGCGGAAAATAGTACGCAGCTATAATGTCGTCTTCCATGAAGACAAGATGCACAGGCAGCCTGAGAAGGTGGTTGAGATCAGCAGAGTGATCTTTCAGGAGGAGCCTAGAGCTCCAGCACAGCTAGTAGTACAGCCTGCAGCAGTTCCTCCACAGGGCCAGGATGTTGGACAGACAGTTAGACAAGCAGCAGAACCTGCGGTGAGACAGTCTGCTAGAGACAGACGTCCACCTGACAGATTTCAGCCCTCTATGCATTATGTTTTGGTTACAGATGCAGGAGAGCCTTTCACTTATGATGAGGCTATGCGCAAGGGTGACAGTCACTCCTGGGAGAGGGCTATGCAGTCTGAGATAGACTCCCTGCATAAGAATGAGACTTGGGATTTGGTTGCCTTGCCTAAGGGCAAGAAGGCTTTGCCATGCAAGTGGGTGTACAAGCTGAAAAGTACCCCTGGACACCCCAAGCCGACATACAAGGCTAGATTGGTAGCAAAGGGTTTTAAGCAGAAACATGGTGTGGACTTTGATGAGGTCTTCTCTCCTGTGGTTAAGATGACCACCCTGCGCTTGGTCTTGGCTTTGGTTGCACAGCTTCACTTAGATCTATATCAGATAGATGTCAAGACGGCTTTTCTACATGGGGACTTGCATGATGAGATCTATATGGATCAGCCTAAGGGCTTTGCAGAACCTAGCAGGGAGCACCTAGTGTGCAAGTTGAAGAAGAGCTTGTATGGCTTGAAGCAGGCACCTAGGGAATGGTATCATAAGTTTGATGCCTTTATCCAGTCACAGGGCTACAGCAGGAGTGCTATGGATCCGTGTCTTTACAGAAGAAAGCCCGTGATGGCAGTTTGCTTATCTTGGTACTCTATGTTGATGATATGCTGATAGCAGGGAAAGCTCATGATGAGCTAGATGCTCTTAAATCTCAGCTGAAGAAGAGCTTTGAGATGAAGGATTTGGGACAGGCCTCACATATACTTGGGATGCGCATTAAGCGCGATAGGCATCAGGGGCTTTTGTATCTCTCACAGCGGGAGTACATTCATAAAGTCCTTGAGCGCTTCCGCATGCAAGACGTAAAGCCTATTGGCTGTCCATTACCTTCTTATGTGAAGGTATCACAGGCCGATTGTCCGCAGACAGATGAGCAAAGGGCCGAGATGGCCAAGATCCCTTATGCTTTAGCCGTGGGCAGTTTGATGTATGCCATGATAGCCACTCGTCCAGATATTGCGCATGCAGTTGGTGTTCTGGCACGCTATATGGCTACACCTGGCAGCAGACATTGGGATGCTGTGAAGGGTATCATGAGGTACCTGAAGGGCACAGCAGATATGTGTATTTGCTATGGCAGCCAGGATACAGGGGTCGTGGGGTACACTGACTCCGATTATGCAGGACATGCAGATAGTAGGAAGTCCACTTCTGGCTATGTATTCACCTATGCTGGAGGGGCTGTCTCTTGGATGTCCAAGGTTCAGAAGTGTACGGCTTTGTCTACCATTGAGGCCGAGTATGTTGCAGCCACTGAGGCTTGCAAGAAGGCCATATGGTTAGGCCGTCTAGTTGCTGACCTTGGGATTGATGCTACACCTACACTGCATTCGGATTCTATGAGTGCCATTCAGTTGGCTAAGAATCCGGTCTTCCATGCAAAGACGAAACACATTGAGGTGAGGTATCACTTCATACGTGGTGTCGTGGAGGACAGGTCTGTTGACCTTGTCAAGATCTCCACCCACTGACGAGAATCCTGCAGATCTGCTCACGAAGAGCCTCACTACTGAGCGCTTTGCCTTCCTCAGGAGGTTGATGGGCGTTGGATGAGATGTCGCCTTTCCTCATCCCTTGTACCTATGTACATTTGTACTGTCTTTTCTTTTTTCTTTTCTCTCTCACTAGGGCAGATTCGCCTTTAAGTGGGAGGTTGTTGGGGGTAAAGGCGCCTCCGCCGTGCCGCCCCGTGTATTACTACACTGACAGTACCCGCAAGCACCCGTCACGTCACTTTATTCTTTATTCTTTTAGTGACAATTTGAATAAAGGAAGGCCCGGTCACACATTGTGACTGTTGGAGTTCCCATTTCTTGTCTCTCTCTTTCTTGCTCTTGCTCTCCCGCCATAGCTCGCGTGCAAGCTTCGATCCTTCTCACCTTTCAAAAGGAATCCAACAAATGATCAAAAAAGGGCTCATAAGCTATGGACTGAGAGAGCCATGCAACTTGTGTCTAAGAATGCATCTGGGCAAAACAGAGATGAGAGATGGTACATTGATTCAGGGGCTTCAAATCATATGACACCCCATGGAGAATGGTTTGATGAGATGGTTACAAGTTTGCATGGACCTGTCTATACTGGGGATGACACCCAACATACTATTCAGCATAAAGGAGTTGTACTTTGTTAATGCCTGATGGCAAGAAAAAGAGGCTGCATGATGTACTACATGTACCTACAATAACCAAGAATCTTTTGTCCGTTGGATAGATGGCAGAACATAATCTGTAGGTCATATTTAATAGAGATGGATGCTTTGTTGAAGAATATGGTAGTGGCTGCAAATTGATTGCTAGAGGCCGAAGAGATGGCATAATGTTTACTCTTGATGCGTCAATTCCAAAATTGAAAGCAACCATGTTTGCACATGATGATGGTGCTACACGGGATATTGAGATATGGCATAAGTGGATTGGCCATGTGAATATACAAAATTTGAAATCTATGCAGCAAAGGGAGATTGTGCTTGGACCACCTAAGTTCAAGTATCATGACTTTGGACATGTATGTGATGCATGTTAATTTGGAAAAAAAGCATGGTTTCCATTTATGAGACATGTATGGAATAGCTCACGACCCTTGCAGTTGGTACATTCAAATGTATGGGGTCCATCTCATAATGCTTCGTTTGGTGGTGCTCGTTACTATGTATCCTTCATTGATGATTTCAGCAGGTATACTTGGCTTTACATATTGAAACATAAGGATGATGTGTTTGATGCATTCAAGGACTTCAAGAAGCATGCTGAAAATGAGTTGAGCTATAAAATTTCATGTCTTAGATTAGATGGAGGTGGAGAATATGTATTTAATTACTTTGACAGGTACCTTGCTAAACATAGGATCAGAAGATAGTTAACTTGCAGCTATATACTGCAGCAAAATGGTGTAGCAGAAAGGAAAAATAGGGTACTAATGGAATTGACAAGAGCTATCCTGAATGAGAAGAGTTTGCCAAATGGATTGGATAAGGGAAAATTTATGAAGATAATCTTGTTAGGTACAACACCACAACATGTCCATCTCTCACACTTATTCCAGTCTCAGAATCCTCGACATTAGATATGCCCCATGTAGATCCAAACTTCACTTCTACAAACTCCTCTCCATCCGGTTCTTGTCACACTCACTCTTCACCTCCTTCATCAGCTTATACTTCTCATACAAAATGCAAATCTCTCAACACGGGTGAACACCCCTTATCTACAAGGCATTCAAACCTTAAACCTTTAAAGGTTACAATACATCAATCATCAAAAGTTGTAGGATATCAGTCAGCACATTTTTCCCTAGCTCACCATGCAACTAATGCGCTTCATGAGTCATATTATGATCAGTTATTGCATTTCCTGAAGGAAGAAGTTATGCCCGCACACCTTAGTGCAGATCAAAGAAGAAGATTGGCATTAAAAATTCAATCATTTCATATTATTACGAATGTTTTTTATAAAAAAGGAGTAGATAATGCTATGAGAAGATGTGTTCTTGAATATGAGTAGCCATCAGTTCTACATGAAGCCCATTCCGGACTGTCAAGTGGTCATTTTTCAGGGGAAATCACAAGCACAAAAATATTGCAAGTAGGTCTGTGGTGCCCTACTGTGCTGAAGGATGCTCATCAGTATGCTAAAGAATGTTTGCAATGTTTGAAAGAAGGTCCACCTCTTGACATGGATAAAATGCATGATCATCCCATCTTACCACTTGAGACTTTTCAAAAGTGGGGAATTGATTTTGTGGGGCCAATTAAGCCATCATCTTAAGAGAGCTGGTAACAAATATATATTTTTTTGTACAGATTATTATACCAAATGGGTTGAACCTCAAGCATTGAAGGAGAATAAAGTAGCTAGTGTGGCCAAATTTTTGTATTCTAACATTATGACAACCAAGTTTGATTGTCCTATTGAGTTGATAAGTGATCGGGGAAAACATTTTTTGAATCGAGTTATTAGGTAACTAACTATCAGGCACATGATTTTGCATAAGAAGTCTACTCCTTATCATCCTTAGGCTAATGGTTGATCTGAAATCTCAAATAAGATTTTACACTGCATTTTGAAGAAGATTATTGAGGATAACAGGGATGATTGGGATGCATAACTTGATTCAGCATTGTGGGCTTTTAGGAGAGCATACAAGGTTTCAATAGGGCTTACACCTTTTAGGCTTGTTTATGGTTTGGAAGCTATAGTACCTATGGAGTTTGTAGTACCAAGTCTAAGGATTGCAATAACACATAAGTTGGATCCTTAGGAATCAGTGAACCACAGATTAGGACAACTCTTGAAGTTAGAGGAGGATAGGGTTCTTGTTGCATATATTTCAGGAATTACCCAATAGCAGAGACAAGCTTGGGTGAATAGACATATCAGAAAGGAAATCTTTCAGCAAGGTGATTGGATTGTGGTGTATAATTCTTGACTATGTAAGTTTTTGGGCAAATTAAAATTCTGTTATGCAAATCCATTTGTGATATTTAAGGATGTTGGGCAGGGCACATTTTGGCTTAAAGATTTGCAGGGCAAGGTGTTGTAGCCTGTAGTTAATGGATTCAGACTTAAAAGATTGGTTCAACCTTATTATGCATAGGTTAATTTAATCTTATCATGGTTTGTTAACTCAAGTGTGACATGCAGTGATTGTGTGGAGTGGTCTAAGGTGTGTCATACCGAAATGACAAATGGCACGAAAAGGTTCAAACTTATAGAGGACTTGGACTTCAATTTCAAGATGGAGATGAAGAGTTCTTCTTTTGTTTCCTCTTCTTTCTCTCCATCTCCGTATGTGTGTTGACCTGCATTGCCAGCCATGACACATACTCAGCGTACATCCACCAAGGTGTTGTCCAAGAAAAAAAGAGCTCATGTGGAGGATGATGACAATACCCAATATGATCCGCATGAGGAGGAGCGCTTGAAGCAGTTAGAAGCAGCATCAACACTGAGGTCTTCACCTAAGGTACTTGCTTCAAGTGCTGCATCTACACCATTTGTAGATTCTACTTTGGCACTGGATGTTGAACATGCATCTACCAAGGCATGGCTGGAAAGAATCGGGTTGTATCATTTTGCATGCCTCCCTTGGCAATCTTGGGCTGCCAATATACATACTTCAGTATAGTTGGATATCCTGCGACAATCCCAGGGTAAAATTGCACGTCGTCTTGAGCTTACAACGGTTGTTGTAAGCCATGTTTTTGCATTACCAATGAGTGTAGACCCGGCATTGTGGAGATACTCTAATGAGCAAATGCACGTTGCATTCGGAGATGTCACGGGTCCATGCAAGGTGTATGTTATGAAACGCATTGATGCTGATCGCAGAATGCACCTTTGGTGGTTTATGGAGAAGTTCATGTTGTTTATTAAGACCGACTCCATAGCTTGGGAGACTTATGGCTTAATTTATTATGCTGAGAATGTGGATATGCCGAATTGGGTTGGGGTTTTGTATGACAAGTTAATGACAGAGATCAAAGTGTTGAAGACTAAGAAGGTTTTTCATAAATCCCGCATGGGTTGTTTCTTGGCAGCCCTATATGAGTATGATTTTAGGCAATATCCTTGTTTGAATATGGAGTCATTATTGACTTGGATCACATTTGATTTTATGTCTCGAGATGCAAGGCATGTTGATGATGTAACAATGGATACTAGTAATGGGAAAGACAGTGGTGATGCTTTTGATCTTTTTGGTGGTGATGAAGAGAGATTAGCTCTTTACAAAGATTTGTCGCAAGCAGGTTATCAGAAGTCTTATGCAAGACAGGTTGTTATGGATTTTGTGAAAGATCATGGGAAGTCAATGTATGATGAGAAGATGGAGCATTTGGATGCAAGGGTCACAAAGGATGTATTAAAGTCTACAAGTAATAAGGGGAAAAAGAAGAAAAAGATAGGTAAATTTTGGCTAAGGGCTAAATGCAATATGGATGAGCAGCCAAAATAGGTTTCGGCTAATGTTTCTGCTATTGTTAAAAAGGCTTTACAAGGATACTTTAAGTCTGTGCATGTACCTCATACTCCTTTGGTCTCGGGTGATATAGATAATGATGTTTCTCAGGTTACTAGTATGACTAATGTCATAAGGATGATGCAAAAAATCATGGTTTATGTGGGATAGCATGACCGAGATCATTCACATATTGTAGCATAGGTTTTGAGTTTCCAGCATCAGTTGAATGCCAAGAGGATGAGGGCTGAGGATTGGGATCAACAATTAAAGCAGAAAGCAGTTGATTATGATTCTTTATTTGCTAAACATCATGAGCAGGTGTTAGCATTGCAGCGGCAAATAGAGCATAACAAAATATCAATCATAGTCTTTGAAAGATGGACCGAAGAATTGAAATCTCAGTGTTTGGATAGTATGCAAAATTTCATGGATATGTATGCACAGTTACAAGTTGATCATAAACTTTTGCAGGACATGTTTGCTCCTTTGAAAATGGTTGAGCATCTGATTCTTCAAAATTTGAATGTGAATGTAGATGGGGTAGTAGTGCTTAAATCAGAGTATGAAGAACTTCATGATGCTTTGCTTTTGGAAGTAAAACAGTCATGGTAGAGGGTTGCTCAAACTTTGGATGCATTGGTTTCTCAACCATATGCTATGTTTAAGGATGTGTTTATGGTAAAGCAGCTAGTTGATGTTCATGAGGATGTAGGAATACATGAGAAGGTGTCTATGCTTGAAGACAAATGTCATGATTTGGAATATAGTTTGCAGAGGCTTTGGAAGCCAAAAGACATAGTGAGGATTACATTGCTACTTTGTTGCAAGAGAGGCATTTTCATGCCGGTGACAGCAATGATGTGGTGTAGGAGGTTATGCATGAGGTGCATGAGGAGTTCTAGGAGATGAGAGGTGTTGTACTTGCTGGAGATGATGGTCTGTCTTCTAGAGTGTAGATGTCCTCCTGCAGAGACATTATTGTTTATGTTTCAATTACTTTCTAGTTGCTCATAATGTTATGATGTTACTTCTTTTTGGATTTTGTACTTCATTCATCTTTTTGATTGGCTTTAGAACTACTTATGCAACTGCACAAGAGGATTATGAGTATCTCAGAGGAGCTCTAATCATGATAGCTCAGTGTGGCGTGTTTAAGGATGCAAGGCCTCTGGCAAGGTATAAGTATGTTCTTTATGTCATTCAGTCTCTTACTCTATGCTTGTGGGTGTGCTAGTCATCCACCGGATTGTGCTAGGTGTTAGGGGCGTAAATCCCTAGGCCTTGAATTCCATTAATGACCTTAGTCTCTTACTTTCATATATGGATATAATGGTTGAGATCAGCCTATGTGATTGTGTCTTTAAATGTCATGGGACAGAATACCTGTATCTCAATTGCTGATTCTAATATGCAAGTAGTTGTATTTCTTGGAGAGAGTTGCATGATTTCTGAATATAGAGAGAGTTAGTGCTAGGTCTTCATGGTCCTACAAGCTATTCTCAATGTTTGTGTCATGTTCTTTAAGTATTTGAATCTTTGTTTATGTATTATGGAATCATAAACGGTTTTTGGTTATGGATGCTGAAGCTTATGCAGAGAAAACGTCTATGCTTATGTTCTTTATTCTAGTACCATGGCATGTTTATGTATTCTTTACTTCCTCCTTGTGAATGCCCTAAACAGTACTCTCAAAGTTTTACCAAGTGAATGCAAGAAAAAAATAGGTGACAAAGCAATGCAATGAGCCTCAAGGCTTGAAGACAATATCATTGTTGGGAATAGAAGCTTCCTATGAATATATTATGCTTCAACAACATTAACTACTTGAAGCTAACACTAGCATTAGAACCTTCCTAAAGATCTCAAGCTCGAGAGGCATCACGTCAAGACATCAAAGGCCAATCAAGACATCGAATTTATCTTGGAGCCTCACTAAAGAAACAGAGAACTTAAAGAACTTAGCAATGAGGTTCTCATTTCTTCAATGACAACATACCTTGACTACAACATCCAATGGTCATCTACTTCCTTAGGAGCCGTTGCAAATTGCTTCATCAATGAGCGTACCAGCCTTCATTGCCAAGTTCAAGTTTTTCTTCAATAACAACTTCATCAACAATGTGGCAATGTGCTTCAATGTCTAGGCTCAATATTCGAATCTTCATTGTACGCACCTCGGTGTACCAATCATCTTACGCACCAAGTTTTATTCTTTGCTGTCAGCCTTTTGATCTCATACTTCCATTTCTCCTTGTAAGGAAGCATGTCTTATTGTATATCACTATTGCTACTTGACTTGCCAAAAGAAAAAAAAAGAACAACAAAGAGAGAGAGAGAGAGAGAGAGAGGGAGAGAAGAGTAATAAAAAATAAGAGGAAAAAAAAGAAAAAGAAAAATGCACTCACATGCACTGCATCGCACCTAGGGGTCCTCAAGTTGGATGTGTCCAGTGGCTTCAATCAGCTAGCTCCGTCTCTAACCCCCTAGCCCTTTTCCCATTTTCCCACATATTTGCTTAGGGCACATCAACATTAGGACAAACCTAGGGAGTCTCGACTCACCTTGGTTAGACATGTTTTCCTAAGTCACTTGCACATTTCATCCCTTCATTTGATTTATCCAATGTGATCAATCCTCACTTCCCAGCAAGGTGGAAAAGGTTCTTCAACATAAAGCCAACCATTGCATCAACTACCATGTGTGGTTGATCCTACAGAGACCCATGTTCTTTGAGAGTTTATTGGATTGGATACCTACTAACTTCTTTTCCCTCAGCCATGATAATTTTTTCCATCATCATCAATAGAAGCACCCATGGAGAGTCTTCTAACTATGTATTAAACTATGTAAGCACGTGCACTCACTTAGTATTTGCACCATAACCTATTCACAGTTTTGGGTCCTCAAGTGTGGAACAACACTTCAGGCTTGCTTGGAGTTCCGACCCATCTCCCAAACCAACATCATTATTTGTCTTGTGCATGAACATCAGACTAGCACTTTCCCCTAGGGAGTGATTGCACAAGAGGTTTTACTTTGCAAGTTCAAAGTTTGTGGAGGATCACACATCATCACTACTACATCAACATCAATCTCCCATCTTTTGCAATATCCCAATCATTTCCTATGACCATTCAAGTTGTCTCCATTAGAAGGACCAACAGTTAAGTGTCTCTTTAGCAATACCCAGCTCTACAAGATTTGTCACTAGCAACAATATCAGTCACCATCTATCACATCATGAGCAACATCCTCTGTCCCACCCATGGTAGAAAGAATCTTATCTTCCTCAACAACCACAATTCTTCATTAGCTATATTCATTACTCCTCCATCAAGCTTACTTCACCTATTGTTCCCAGCATTCTCCATCTTCGGTGTAAGCTACAACATGCTACCTGTGACATGAGTGCCATGGGACTGGCACTCGTCTAGGGGGAAAATAATGTTAATGGTATTTTGAGAAGGCTGCAAAAAGCACAAGTGTCGGCTACTATTTTGGATTATGTAAATCATCATATTATCATGGATGTATTCCTTTGTGAGAATCGGGGCTCATTCCCGTGCAGATTGTATTTATCACCTGTAGTTGTATTTGTCACACCCGCAAGTGTTGTGTGGGTTGTGCATATGTATTTGTGGTTAGATTAGCATAGTATTGGTCTATTTAGGCTAAGATACAAGCATGCTTCAAGGATTGGCCTAGAGCCTACTAAGTGGGTAGGACACCCAAGAGAGGGTGCAAACTCTAATTCACAGTTGTGAAAACCCTAAACACAAAACATAAAAGAAGAGGCACAAACCCTAACCCTAACCCTAATTCTTGGTCTATATAGGTGGGAGGTCTCACTTGTATTCACTCTTTTGGCACATCCATGCTACGAAAGCTCTATCAGTGTGACTATTCAAGCTTTCTATTTTATCTTTCCATTCTATCATCTTGCTTCCATTGTGTTGAGAGTGACTGAGAGGGAGAGAGTGAGAGGTGTGTTGAGCGAGGGAAGGTGAAGCTCTTTGCCACCATCTTGCTTTTCTCGTCGTTTCTACTAGCTCTTTGACTCATTGGTGTGCTCAATGGTGGATGCGAAGGAGCGATGGCATTGGATCGTGTTGATCGTGGTCATGGAACCATCTTCAAGTCTTTGAAAGGTAAGTTAGGTGAGTTTACTACAACTCGAAGCTAGTTTTGTGTTCTTGCTTTCTTGGGTTGGAGAGAAGGATGGTTGGTTACTTAGAGTGGAGTGTTGATAGACAAGGCGAGAGATTGTCGTCGAAGTGAGTTGCAATTTCTAAAACAATAGAAGTCCGTCCTATGCCCTGACTGTTGGTGCGGTTGGCTCAACATCGCCATACGTTCAAAAGATCATTTTCTTTTATTTTCGTTTCATTGCTATTTACTAATCCTTAAAAAAACGAATGACGAAGATTTAAACCTATCTTAATAAACTAAAAAGATGCAAGACAATTATTTAAACTAATCCTAAAAAGAACGAATGATGAAGATTTGAATATAACCTTTTAACTTGCAAATGCAATGACCGAGGAACGTACGTGTCTCCACACGCTTGTATATGACCTTCCTCTCTCCTCAAATAAGAGACAAATTTCGTAATGAAGAGAAAGCCCATACTACTTAACTCTCCCTCCTTTATATAGGCTTAAGGCTTCCCAACATTCAAAGCTTTCTTTTAAGCTTTTTAAAGATTTTGTAGTTTACAAACTTGAAAAGCCTAAAAGTTTTCAAACGGTTTAAGATTTTCTTCAATTTTGGGTGCAGCTTATGTTTTCCTTCTTTAACTCAAACAAATAACAAAAAAGATAATTACAAAACGTCATATAGTTGCACCTATAAAAAAAGAGAGAAAGATAAAAAATAGATTATTGAACGAAATTGCCCGTGTGATACACCGCTGCTAGTCATTATTAAGCTTCGAGTGACGAATTATGCGTTCCCTTAATTATTCAACTCCTCCGGTGCCAGGAGCTCGACAGAAAGAACGCCTTTTTCAATATTCTTCAGGGATCGGACTTGATAGCCTTTTGAGCATCCGATCACAACAAGTGCAGGCGCTGAAATCAATTGAGAGGGATAAAAAACTCTGCTAGGTGTAGCGCATTTGTTCGTATGAATGCCACCTGCTCGGATAAGCACAATTATCCTTCATGGAAGACAGTAGTTGCAGCAATTGATAACCGCAATACTGATGAGAAGACAAATTTTGTTTGAATATGATGTAGCTGCATGACATATTGCCAAATTTGTTCGTGCTGTTATACATATTACTGTGTATGCCGGAGGGGATCGTGAACAACACAGCTTCTCAAATGTGCGATTGGGACATGCTCAAGAAATGTTCCTGTTGCCAACGCTTGAAAGCCGTGAATAGAATGCTAGCTCAAGTTGCAGTCACATTGAAACATGGAAACATTGGATGCAGGATATGCTGGTCAGTGAGGAAACAGCTGCTGACAAGATGCAGCTGTAGGGTCTGCACCGGATCCTATTGCTTGTTTCTGCAGCTTATGAGTTGCGGCATCAAAGAAGCTTTAACAAATAAACAAAGAACTATGTGTGCAACTATCAAAAGGGGATTGGAATGCCAGCTCATTGTGGCCAATGCATTAGAAGACATAAAGAAAAATAGATCCATTGCAGATTCACAAGACAATGTCTGCTTGTTCATCTCTAATAGGTTCTGTAATGGTAAATGTGGTGCAGAGCAGGGGGGACACTGGGTCAACAGCATACGAGAGAGATCCAAATCATTATTTACAGCTTGGCTTATTTGTCTCTAGAATATTGGAATGTAGGAAAAGCATTGTTCCAGTTGCACCAGTTTGATATAATGCAGATAGTTCTGTCTTCGTCCTAGGAGGCTTTTCTCATTCTAGATAGCATTATTTTTTTCTGAAGGTGCTTGTAGAGAACCTATCACCTATTTTAGAGACAAGGGTATGCAATTATTTATAGATGAGAACATCAAGGGATGACCTTTATCGCATGGTACAAGAATGTCTAACAAGAAAAGACTTAGCAGGTGGCAGGCGAGCACATTCACTTATGGTTAGCAATGGTCTACAAGGAATCTCTGTCATAGGAGATCATCTAATCCGCTTGTTTACCTTGTGCAAAAGCTTGCAAGATGTAAACCTTGTATTTTGTGACATTGCTAAGCCAACTCTACACACCTGGCATGCCATTATCTCAGCACATGAGCTGCTTGGACATCCTGAGAGGGCTCTTGAGTTGTATTACCAAATGCAGCAGGATGGCACCAGGCCATCCAAACACATACTTTCTTATGTTTTGAAGGTGTGTGGTGGGTTAGGGGCCTTAAGACAGGGGAAGCTGGTCCATGAACAGATTGTCGAGGAAGGGCATGAAATAGACCTTGTTGTTGGGACTGCTGTGGTAAATATGTATGCTAAATGTGGGAAACTGGAAGAGGCACACATGGTGTTTGATTGCCTTTCAAATAAGGATGTGGTATTGTGGAATTCGCTGATTGCTGGGTACACTCAGCAAGGCCACAGCTTAATTGCTCTTGATCTCTATGTAAAGATGCAACAGGGAGGTTTGAAGCCGAATGATGCCACTTTTTTGAGTTTGTTGAATGCTTGTGCGTCTATAAACGATATACGGCAAGGTAGATTACTACATGATCAAATAGTAAAGAATGAAGTTGCAATAGATGTGGTTACTGGGAGCACAATTATTGACATGTATGCAAAATGTGGGAGCTTGGATGAGGCACAGAAAATGTTCAATGTGTTACCAAGTCGCAATCTGGTTTCTTGGAATATGATGGTTACAGCACATGCACAACATGGCCATGGCATTCTTGCTCTTGAGCTTTTAGAAGGCATGCTGTCAAAAGGCATACAGGGTGATGTAGTTACATATACGTCAAGCTTAAAAGCTTGTGGAAATACCAGAGCTCTGTGGCAAATCAGGCTGATACACGATAAGGTTATCAGAACTGGAATTGAATCTGACTTGATACTTGGAAACTCTCTCATTGATGCTTATGCCAAATGTGGACTTATGGTTGAGGCTTATAGAATTCTGACATTGCTACCAGGTAGGGATGCTATCTCATGGAATGCTTTGCTTTCAGGTTGTCTTGATTATGGATATAGTCACTCTGTCTTATATTTTTTTGGTAAAATGCAACTGGGGTGTGTGAAACCCACAAATGTGACATATATATGCATTCTGAAAGCATGCACAAATGCTGAAGCTCTAAATGAAGGAATGTTAATCCATGACGAAATTTTGAAGTCTGATGTTGAGAAGGATGATGTTGTTGCAAACGCCCTTGTTGCATTGTATGCATTGTGTGGAAGTCTTAAGGATGCAAGCAAAATATTTGAAAGTCTGCCTAATAAAGACCCAACATCATGGGCTATCATGATTACAGGCTATTCCCACCATGGACAGGGCTATCGTGCTTTGAAACTTTTTCAAAAAATGCAGCAAGAAGGTTTAAAGCCAAACAAAGATACTTTTGTGGGTGCTCTGAAAGCATGTGATACTCCCAAAGCCATTGGGCAGGGGAGGCTTATACATAGTCATATCATGTCATATGAATTTCGAGGAGATGATATAATTAGGTCAAGTCTCATGTATATGTATATAAACTGTGGGAGTTTGGAGGATGCACACAAAGTTTTCAACAACTTGCCAAATCAGACTGCAGTGATCTGGAATGCTATGATTTCCAGCTACATTCAGTGTGGTGAATGTGGATTGCCTATATTTAAAGCTTTCAAGGAGATGTTAGAAGGGGATGTGAAGCCTGATAGGGTCACGTATTTGTACCTGTTGAAAGCATGTAGTAATACAGGAGCCAAATGGCAGGGCCTGCTTATCCATGATCAGCTAGTTGAAAGCTCATTTGATTTGGATATGTTTGTTGGGACTGCTCTGGTAGATATGTATCTGAAGTGTGGTAGCTTTAATGAAGCACAAAAGACATTTAATATTTTGCCATTCAAGAGTTTAGTGTCATGGAATGCATTGATTTCTGGGTATGCGGAACATGGCAACTGTTGCAAGGTGGAGCAAATCCTTCAAGAGATGCAGATGCAAGGCCTACAACCAGATGCCCGGACATACACTAGTGTCCTCTCATCTTGCAATCATGCTGGAGAAAAAGACAAAGGCTGCCAATTTTTAGAGTCCATGAGGGAACAACATGGAATCATGCCCTCTCCTGAGCATTTCAACTGCATGGTTGATTTATTTGCATGTGCAGGACTGTTTACCACAGCGGAAGAGCTGCTCAAAACTATGCCATTGTGTCCTGATATTTCTTCATGGAAATCAATGCTGGCTTCCAGTTGGATGTATGGCAACAAGGACTTTGGAACTTCTTGCTTCAGTGAGGCCTCCGTTTAAATTATAGGCAGCAGGTCCCTTAAACCATCACAGCAGATACACTCTACAGCTTCTTATCAAAAGAGAATTACAAGCTGGGCTGCTTGATTTTTTAAATTGGCTGGAACCCGTGACTTTTCCATCACTTTACACAGAAGGTCTTTGAGTCAAAGGATCTACAGACCTCATAGACAGGAAAATTGTGCCATTGATTTATCGATCTGTTCTAAGCTTAAGAGTCGTACAGAGTTTGTCTGAGTGAACCTCTGGAGGCTAAGAATATGGATCCCAGTATCATGGAAAATTGTATGGTTATAGAATGACTACATTGTAGAGGCATTCCCCTTGGGCATTGTGTTAGCACACGTGGCATCTTCTGTCTCTTTGCCATGGTTGTGAGCCTCCGCTCGGCACTCTGTGTCTTTCAGTCCTTTATTGTGTCTCAGCAGTGGTCACCCCAGTCATATTAAATGGATATTTGGGTTTCCCAGATCCGCCCCCTTCCTGCACCAGATCTGCCCATGGCATTCTCAGCCTGTCCAGCAGAGCACGTGACTCTCCAGCAGCAGGCTACACCTTTTCTGTATTGTGTTGAGATAGGCAGCACTTTTCCAGTCTGGATGGACAGTTTTCTGGCAGGCCGGGCTTGTCTTGAGCAGGGTAGACATCTGCAGGCCAGGTTGGCAGCATTTTAGGCAGTTGGCCACTTTTTTGGTGCAGTTGGCAGTATTTGTGACAGATCAGGCTTTGATTCCTTATTTATAGGTTTTCCTTGTCATGTGGCTGAATCAGCACACCATTGTCATCATTCTTTTCCCTTTTGCTGGTGCTGGTGGTCATGTCATCCTGCTGTATGCATCATCTCTCCAGCTCCCATCTCCTCTCTCCTCCCTCAGATCATCCTCTCTCTCCTGTCTGGTACCCTCATTTTCCCAGGCTGTTGCCTTCAGCATTGTATGCCGTCCTGCTTTCTTCATCATTGATTCAGGTTTTGCATTCTTTGCAAAAATCCACTTTGTGTTCTCTTGTGCTCTCTCTCTCTCTCTCTCTCGCTCTCTCTATAGTGCTTATGGAGATATTAAAAGCAGGGCAGAGAAAAAATATGAGATTGTTGTGAGATTTGGTGAGTAAGTAGAATGATGTATATTTTGCAAATAAGTCCTTTAAGGCTTACCTGCTGTGTTTTTGGCCATTTGGGGTTGTTTCATGCTCCATTTTAGCTTCACAGGATTATAAACAACAGTTTCAGTATTGGCCGTTTAAGATGCACATGTTACAAATGTCAAATTTCTATGTTTTGTGGTATTTATTAAGAGGCAAACACAAGGTTTATATGCAAACATGTTGCAGATTGTATGTATTATTGAGCAGTTAGTAAAAAAGGTTGCTCGGTTTATTACTGTGCACGTTTTGTAGAGGTTTATACAAGTTTTGCTTATTATTTGGTACTCAATTGCATTATAATTGTTGAAAACACTTGAAATCCAATTATTAAGAAGCGAGACAAAAACAATTACCCATCATGGATGTTCTGTGTAAGAAACTTTCTTATTGGAAAATGTCTTTATGAGTTTTGTTTTAGATGAAAAAAAAGAATCAGAGCTAAGTAATCCTACGACTATAATACCTTATTGGGGAATATGGGAATTTCCCATAAGTTTGGGACACGTGGTCAAATATTTGGATTTGTCATAACTTGCACACTATAACTCCAAACCGAGTGCTTTATAGCTCAATAGATTCCATTTTTCAAGTGCTTTCCAATGATAGGTCACATCATATGGTTTTGAGAAACTTATGGGTATGTTATCTAGGTGCCACCTTTTTAGTATTCAAAAAATGGGATTTGGGAGATTCCCAAACTCACTAATATTGCGTTCTATAGAAGAATTAAAAGTGTAGAGAGAATGGAATGCAAAAGACAAAAAGATAATGTATTGGTTGTTTACGATCATTGATAACACTATGCTGGGGTATATTAGAAATGTAAAAAATTCAAATATAACTTAGACAATATTCGAGAATATATTTTCAGTAAATACAAGGGTACGAAAGATTTAACTTAAGAGTTAAATACTTTGAAGAAATGAAAGTTATTTGTAAATATGTATATTTTGAAGGTGAAAAGCATTGCAGATGCATTAGTATACTAAGTTTAGGAAGAGAACATGTTAGATTCTCTTTAAGAGATTGTGGTCTGGATTGTACTGGTGGTAATGAGTAAAACAAGTTAAATTAACAGTTTGGTGACATGTAGATTTCGAGAGGTTGTGGCAATTCTAAAGGTAGGTAGAGCTCTAAAGGAAGAGGTAGATGACAAAACGAAGGTTCTTGTTATTCTAGTATTGTCTGTCATTATGTTGGAAGAATATGTTTCATTGTTGCCTATTGTTTTGATTAAAAAAATGACATTCGTAGTGGCAAGTTATAACAAGAAAATTATATATTGTCTTCGAGATAGAATGATGATAAAAATGAGTTTTTTAGTCATATTACAACATATGATGAATGTTGTTACAGAAAAGAGGGCAGCTTGTGTTAAAATATGCGGGATCTAGAGCATGGCTATGGCGGCTTGTAAGCATAGACTAAACTCATGATGACATTGACTTAAGACCACAACTGTTACACAAGTGAATTAGGTTCCAAGTTGGAAGCTTGGACTCATAAACACAATCTTGTGTAGGACTGATAAAGACAAGACACTTAACTGAAAGTACAAAGCATCATGACATTATATTCATCTATATGAAAAGTGGTAGTTAAGTACAATGCTTTATAGTTGTTGGATGGGTGCAATTTTTCCTTTCTGTACATATGGGATTCTTGCAGCCTGCATGTCTTCATCCCAAACTGCCTTATACAAAGAGGCTACATTAGGTGTGATTGCTAATATCTCAATATCCCTCCTCAATAACAACCAGAAAGTACAAAGTGTGTAAAGGCTTTAGTGAAAGTAACACCTGCAAAGTGTGGGCACACCATAAATATGGCAAAACACCAAAGGCTATCGCAGAAAAGACTAAGTGTGGGTACCACAAACATGATGGACATCCAGAGGTTGTAGCAGGGGCCTTACAGAGGCTGTAGTACAAGGCTACATGAGGAGTTTTACAAGTTTATGATAAAGATATTTGGGCTAGGCAATACAAGGCTAAAAAAGTCAATAAAAAATAGGATCAAGGACCGTGAGGCCCTTGCGGTTTTTAGCATTTCTTTTTACATAGATCTTCGATTCATTGAAGTTCTTCTTGTCTAGCTTCCTATTGTACTTCACTTTGTTTGCCACTTCAAAGTCCTCATGATTTTTATGCTTATTCTTCTTATTCTTTTTCTCTTTGATCTTTTGGTCCTCTTGATCTGCTTCTTTATTGACTTTGCTTGCACCAATTATATCAGTATTTATGTCTATGTCTCCCTCAAGCAAAGGTATCATTGTCTTTGAGGCAGTGGAAATGACTTCAAAATCTTCAAATAAATTCATCGATTGCTCTTCAAAACAAGTAAATCTATCCATCCCTGCAAGCGGAATAAACAAGTATTCCATGTTGAATTGAGCAACAAGAGTAATGTTACTCTTCATGAGAAGCATCTTCATAAAAGACTTGATTTTGGTCATTCCCATGATGGAAATCAGCTTCAAATGACTGAGAATAACCAGCAATGAGTTGATCTTTGTATGTGTCAAAAGACACAAGCAATGGCTGTGAAGTATCAAAAGATACTAGTTTGAAATTTGATGTTTGTTGCTTGAGTTTGACTTGATGATCTTCAAAAACTCTTCATAGCTTCCTCTCCTTGCTGATTTGATGGTTTAATATTTGTTGAAAATTTTAGGTTAGAGTAGCCTTGGCTTGGTTTAAGTGGCAAGAGAGAGAAAATGAATGAAAAATGAGCTTGAAGGTAAGTGGCTATGGTTGTCCTGTCAAAACAGGGACCAGCGACTGGTAAATGAGCTCCCACGAGCTCCACAGGTCGAATCTGCTAAAATCCTTTGAGATGGAGGACCCTCACTAATGGTTCTAACTCCCCTTAAGAGGGGTTGTGCTCGTTTTA
The DNA here is from genome assembly GCF_053477565.2 of Lygodium microphyllum. Lineage (NCBI taxonomy): Eukaryota > Viridiplantae > Streptophyta > Polypodiopsida > Schizaeales > Lygodiaceae > Lygodium > Lygodium microphyllum. The sequence continues at coordinate 200,964,372 of NC_141135.1, read as the reverse complement.
CTCGAGTTGAGAGATCTAAGCCTTCAAAGTGGTCGCTGTCAAAACTACGCCCAGATTTGGAAAAATGCAAATGCCAGGCATGGTGTGCATCAATCTCCTTGATTTTTGTGCTAAGAAGTTGCGCCTTGACCTGAAGAACAACTCTCGAGAAGAAAGCGCGAAGAGATATGGCTTGGTTGATGAGATATGGTTGCTCCAACAGAGGTAGGTAGGTGTTGTCCACAAACACAGTTATGGCAACGACTCAGAAAAGAGGCAATCCTGAAGCTATAGTTGCCCAATCTCAATGATTGAGGTGCCAAGGAGGAGCTCTGAAAGTAGAGAAACACTTCTCTAGAAGGAAGTTCAGAGAGATTTGGCATGCGGAAAGAGATATGAAAGCTTCAAGCTGACAGGGTGCTGCTGGCTATGGCTGCCATGGAAGCTTCATTGAAGATAGGAATGGAAATGAAGTTGGAGATAGGGTCCAGTACTCAAACTGAGCTAAGTAGAGATGGAAAGGAGCTGAGAGGAGTGAAAGGAGAGTTGGGCCATGCTTAGCTGAGCTCTGATACCATGTTAAAATATGTGGGATCTAGAGCATGGCTATGGCGGCTTGTAAGCATAAACTAACCTCATGATGACATTGACTTAAGACCACAACTGTTACACAAGTGAAATAGGTTCCAAGATGGAAGACTCATAAACACAATCTTGTGTAGGACTGATAAAGACAAGACACTTAACTGAAAGTACAAAGCATCATGACATTATATTCATTCTATATGAAAAGTGATAGTCAAGTACAATGCTTTATAGTTGTTAGATGGATACAGTTTGTTGGGGGTAAAGGCGCCTCTGCTTAGCCGCCCATGTATTACTACACTGATAGTCACCGCCACTGCACACTACAGGTGGCGGGCGCCCGTCACCGTCACTTTATTCTTTATTCTTTTAGTGACAGTTTGAATAAAGGGAGGCCCCGATCACACATTGTGACTGTTGGAGTTCCCATTTCTTGTCTCTCTCTTTCTTGCTCTTGCTTTCCCGCCATAGCTCTCGAGGCCAAGCTTCGATCCTTCTCACCTTTCAACTGGTATTAGAGCTCGGCGTCCCAATTCTTGAGCTTGGTTCGTGGCACTCTCAGCTTCCCATCGACTACTCACATTGGGTCTCCTTCCCGGCAGCCATATCCGACTCCTTCGAGCTCCCGTCACTCCCCGGCTTCCCGAGCTTCTTCCCGGCATTGTTGGGCACCTTCAGGGCATTACATCAGAGGTATTGCTTCATTCTCCACAGGGTTTTGTATTGTTTTCAGGTCACACAGGCTGTGAACAATTTGGGGCAGCCACCATTGAAGCTCCCTTGCTTCATATCTACATTGCCCTTGATCAAGACCCCTTGAGGCTTGTTGTGTGCCCCCTTGGGCACCTACTTGAGCTCCTCCTCCACCCCATTTATGCCACATGGACTGCAGGCCACCCAGGACAGCAGCACGCTGTTTGCGCTTGATTCCAGGCTGATCTCCATCTGCATCACACCATACTACTCAAGCTTCAGGCCATTGGGCACTTAAACAGGCTTCATTTGAGGCATTTGGACATGCTTTGATGCTTGGTATCGAAGGTTTGAGTATTGACATTGCTTCTGGTCTGATTTAGCACTGTTTTGGGACTATCATAACATTCCATAGGCAGTTTATAACAGTGCTATAGTAACATTTGATGTTTATGCTTGTCCGACATTGTTATTTGATATCCGATTGGTCCCATATGATGCCTACATATTAAGGGAATGTATGCCTATTGTTTGGCAACCATTTGGAGCTGATTTTCATGCTGAAATTTCTCAGTTTTGACAGTCATTCTTGGCTATAATAAAAGCGGGCTGAAGCTATTACACATGCCTTGGGTTATGCCTATTGGTTCCGGCCTATATCTTAGATATATGCCATGAAGTATTGATCTTCGGGGTACGACTTCAAGCTTGGATTTTATTCCGGATGCTTTTGGAAGAGCTTTGACATTACGCACTCATTGAGATGGTTCATGCTTGACAGTGGTATATGCTTTGACAGTGATGCTCCTTGGGTCTATGCATACCCGTTGCCTACGGCTTGATGCTCATGTCACAGTTGATTACCCTATGCATATGTGGAGCTTGAGTGCTCATTGAAGCTCTACCTTGAATGCATTTTGGATTATCTGAAGTTGTCTTGGATGTTACTTGACTTGTCAAAGTTTGGATTGGGATGTACTTGATGTCTTACATGCTTATGGATGCTACATACGAATTCTCTACCGCCTACATGTTCGGGATGTACTATTGATGTATTGTCTTGGACTTATGTCATTGGCACTGTGTCTTGCCTTGGCTTGAGCTCTTGAGCTCGTACATACGGCTTTTGTGCCAATGGGAGCATTCTTGAATGCTTATCAGACATTGAGCAGGTGATGCTTTTATGCATTGAGCAGTTACATGCTATTGAGCAGTTATAGACACTTGAGACTTTGGGATTTCTTATCCTTTGGGATGATACATTATATGTCTTGGTTCACTATGTGCTTATGAGCCGAGTCTCAGATTTGGATCCGTATCTTTGTGAGTTGACACCTACTTGTGTCAAGTTTTGGTAGTGGCAGAAACATTTTGCCCCGTTGACTGGGGGGTGTGCCTACTCACTGGTAGATGTTTGCATGACATGTTTGGGTGTTGGATTCATGCTTATCGACTAGCATATGCCTATGTTATGCCGCATGATGTCGGCTTTGGTCTTGGCAGTATGTGATTGACTTGGGATCCGATTTTGGCACTGTTAGCTCTCATTTACTAAAATCCGTAATTTATTACAGCAAGCATATATGTGTGGACTGACATGGATTTTTCATGCTGAAATATTATGAAATGATGTACTTTCTCTAGTACTTGGTGGGCAGCAGCTTTGGTTACACTTTTCTTGCCATTTTCTCTCAAATTTGGTGATTTTTTGGTCATTTTCTACAGTAAACAACAAGCAGTTTTGAACTGTCTACAGTCTTCCAGCTTGCATTATGGCGAGTTCGATTGGTGCAGAAATCGCAGATCAAACCTTTGAATTTGAGCGGACATCCGCCTGCAATTATGCCAGATGAGGAATGGCTTGAGCTTGATGAGTTATGCAAGTCCACTATTGTATTATCTCTCATAGAACAGGTTCACTACAATGTATTTGAGGAAGAACAGAGTGCATGGCAGTTGTGGGATAAAATCAAGAATCTCTATGATAAGAAAAGTCCAACGAGTCAGATGTATTGGCTGAAGCAGCTTATGGATCTGCGCATGAAGGAGAATGTGACCATGTTTGCTCACTTGAGCCAGTTCCGTGCTATACTCAAGAACTTGACTTCACAGGACATCACTTTTGTAGAGGATGTCACTCCTCTTTTCTTACTTGGTACTCTTAATGAGTCATGGGATGTATTCCGCACTGCATTATGTGCCTCTACTGCTACCTTGAAATTATCTGATGTTGAGAGTGCTCTTCTGCAGCAGGAAGAGGTTAACTGTAAGAATTTGGATGCATCTCGTGTGTCGCATGCTATGACAGTTAGAGGCAAGAATGATGGATTGGAAAGCATGGCAATGGCAGTGGCCGTGGATGGGATTCTCAGAAATCTCGGTCCAAGTCCTGTGGAAAGTCACATAGCAAATCCCGTGGCAGGAATGCAGATGTTACTTGTCACCATTGTGAGAAAAAGGGCCATATTAGGCCACAATGCCATGAACTGCACAATGAAAGGCGCAAAGATAAGGGGAAAGACAAAGTGCAGGATAAGTCTTCTGATCGCAGCATAGTGCCTGCAAAGTCCAGTGTTAAAATTGAAGAGATCAATGTTATGCAGCCTGAGGATGTTGACGATGATTATTATATCCTTGCAGCTTCTTCTAGTGCTTCGTAGATGACAGAGATACACTCTATGTATGCACAGTGTTGGCTCTTGGACTCAGGTGCGTCCTTTCATGTGACACCTTACCGAGAGTGGTTTCATTCATATCGTAATGTTTCGGGTTTTGTGCGCTTGGGTGATGACAGCTCTCTTGATATTGTGGGCATTGGTGATGTTAGGCTACAGTTTTCTTCTGGTAGCAGTTTTATTATGCAGGATGTACGTCATGTACCTGCTTTGACACGCAATCTCCTATCAGCTGGATAGCTTGATGACACAGGATATCATGTATGTTTTGGAGACTCTGCATGGAAGATCACTCGTGGTAGACTTGTGATTGCGAGAGGTGCCAAGGCTGGCAGCCTCTATCCCTTGATTGTATCAGCTTCTTCCCCTGATCATGTTTTGTTTGTGGGTTCTATCCCACATGTATCTCTTTGGCAATGCTCGTTTGGGCCATATGTCTTTGAAGGGAATGAAAATGCTTTTTGGTTTGCAGTACTTACCGCCCCTTGATTATATATGTTTGGATTCATGTGAGCATTGTCTTTATGGCAGGCAGACTAGGTCTACGTATAAGAAGTCTGGTAGGCCACGCATGAGTGAGCCCTTGGCATTGGTACATTCGGATGTCTATGGGTGGTGCAAAGTATTTTGTTACGTTCATAGATGATTTTTCACGAAAAGTTTGGGCTTATCCCATTAAGCTGAAATCCGATGTCTTGGCTGTGTTTCAGAGATGGCTTGCATTGGTTGAGAACCAGTCTGGATATAGGCTAAAATGCCTAAGGACAAATAATGGGGGTGAGTATGTCTTACGTGCTTTTGAGCAGTTATGTGATGAGAGGGGTATTAAGCGTCAGTTGACCGCCCCCTACACCCCCCCAGAATGGTTTGCCTGAGCGGATGAATAGAACCATCCAAGAGCGTGTCCGTAGTATGCTTAGCCACGCAGGCCTACCACATAGCTTTTGGGCTGAGGCAGTTAGTACAACTGTGCATGTCATAAACATATCACCTTCTAGTGGTTTGGATTTCTAGGTTGTAGAGGAGGTATGGACTGGAAAACCTCCCTCTTATGCGCATCTCCGTGTCTTTGGATGTGAGACATTTTGCCATGTGCCCAGGGACAAGAGAAGTAAGCTGGATCCTAAGAGTGTCAAATGCATTTTCCTTGGTTATGGGGATGCAGGCGAGATGGGTTACCGTCTCTGGGATCCACAGGCACAGAAAGTCATCCGTAGTCATGATGTAGTCTTCCATGAAGACAAGATGCATAGGCAGCCTGAGGGAGTTGTTGAGATCCGTAGGGTCATATTTCAGGAGGAGCCGAGAGCTCTTGCACAGCCAGTTGGACAGCCTACAGCTGCAGTAGATGTTCATGGTCAGGGTGTTGGACAGACAGCTGGGCAGGAAGCAGAGCCTGCCGTGAGATGGTCTACTAGAGTCCACGTGATAGATTTCAGCCCTCGATGCATTATGTCTTGGTTACAGATGCAGAAGAGCCTTTCACTTATGATGAGGCTATGCGCAGGGGTGACAGTCATTCCTGGGAGAGGGCTATGCAATCTGAGATAGACTCCTTGCATAAGAATGACACTTGAGATTTGGTTTCCTTGCCTACAGGCAAGAAGACTTTGCCATACAAGTGGATGTACAAGTTGAAAAGTACCCCTGGATAACCCAAGCCAGCATACAAGGCTAGATTGGTAGCAAAGGGTTTTAAGAAGGAACATGGTGTGGACTTTGATGAGGTCTTTTCTCCTGTGGTTAAGATGACCACCTTGCGCTTAGTCTTGGCTTTAGTTGCTCATCTTGACTTGGATTTATACCAGATGGATGTCAAGACGGCTTTCTTACATGGGGACTTGCATGATGAGATTTATATGGAGCAGCCTAAGGGCTTTGCAGAATCTGGCAGGGAGCACCTAGTGTGCAAATTGAAGAAAAGTCTTTATGGCTTGAAACAGGAACCTAGGGAGTGGTATCATAAGTTTGATGCCTTTATGCAGTCACAGGGCTACAGCAGGAGTGCTATGGATCCGTGTCTTTATATGAAGAAAGCCCGTGATGATTCTTTATTGATTTTCGTACTCTATGTGGATGATATGCTAATAGCATGGAAAGCTCATGATGAGCTAGATGCTCTTAAGGCTCTTCAGCTCAAGACGAGCTTTGAGATGAAAGATCTGGGATAGGCTGCTCACATACTTGGTATGCGCATTAGACGCGACAGGCATCAGTGACTCCTCTACTTATCACAGGGGAGTACATTCATAAAGTCCTTGAGCGCTTTCACATGCACGACGTAAAGCCTATTGGCTGTCCATTTCCTTCTTATGTGAAGGTATCACAGGTTGATTGTCCACAGATAGATGAGCAGAGGGCCGAGATGGCCAAGATTCCCTATGCATCCGCAGTGGGCAGTCTTATGTATGCCATGATAGCCACTCGTCCAGATATTGCCTTTGCAGTTGGTGTTGTGGTACGCTATATGGCTACACCTGGCAAAAAGCATTGGGATGTCGTGAAGGATATCATGAGGTACCTGAAGGGCACTGCAGATATGTGCACATGCTATGGCAGCCAGGATATAGGAGTCGTGGGGTACACTGACTCTGATTATGCAGGACATGCAGATAGTAGGAAGTCCACTTCTGGCTATGTATTCACATATGCTGGAGGTGCTGTTTCTTGGATGTCCAGGGTGCAAAAATGCACGGCCCTTTCTACTACAGAGGTCGAGTATAATGTAGCCACTGAGGCTTGCAAGGAGGCCATTTGGTTGGGTCGTTTGGTTGTTGACCTTGGTATTGATGCTTTCCCTACACTGCATTCGGATTCTATGAGTGCTATTCAGTTAGCCAAGAATCTGGTCTTCCATGCAAAGACGAAACACATTGAGGTGAGGTATCACTTCATACGTGGGGTCGTTGAGGACAAGTCTGTTGATCTTGTCAAGATCTCGACTGACCAGAATCCTGCAGATCTGCTCACGAAAAGCCTCTCTACAGAGCGCTTTGCCTTCCTCAAGAGGTTGATGGGCGTGGGATGAGATGACGTCTTTCCTAATCCTGTTGTACATGTGTACATGTTGTACTGTCTTTTTTCTTTTTCTTTTTCACTCCTTACTAGGGCAGATTCACCTTTAAGTGGGTGGTTGTTGGGGGTAAAGGCGCCTCTGCCTAGCCGCCCGTGTATTACTACATTGACAGTCACCACCACTGCACATTGCAGGTGGCGGGTGCCCATCACTGTCACTTTATTTTTTATTCTTTTAGTGACAGTTTGAATAAAGGAAGGCCCGGTCACACATTGTGACTATTGGAGTTCCCATTTCTTGTCTCTCTCTTTCTTGCTCTTGCTCTCCTGCCATAGCTCTCGAGTCCAAGCTTCAATCCTTCTCACCTTTCACAGTTTTTTCTTTCTATGCATATGGGATTCCTGCAGCTTGCATGTCTTCATCCCAAACTGCCTCATACAAAGAGGCTACATTAGGTGTAATTACTAATATCTCAACAGCTTGGTATTTCTTCAGTCAAGATATCAAGTGCACAGAGAGCACATGGAAATGTAAAGACTTCATTAAGTAATCTAGTGGTACATAAGTCTATGAAAGTAAGATATCTTGTTAGAAGATTTGCTTTGAGGATTATATAGCTTACCATTATGTCTATATGATAAAGGTAGTTGAGGATGTTGAGCTTACTTATTTTGGGAAGGTTGTTGGTCATATTCATTGGGATGTAGTAATGGATGAGGAGATGGTTGCATTAAAGACCAATAGGACTTGGGATCTTGTACCATTGCCCAAGGATAATAAATATATTGGTTGTAAGTGGGTCTATAAAATAAATCATAATACATATGATTCTATTACTAGATAAAAGGCCAGGTTGGTTATAAAAGGCTATGCACATATATGGCATAAATTATAAAGAGACATTTAGTCCAGTTGCTAGGATGACAATTGTTAGATATGTGATTGCTTTGGTAGTAGCCAAAGGTTGGAGTTTATAGCAAATAAGATATGAGAAATACATTCTTGCATAGTGATTTGTAAGAAGAGATGTATATTGAAAGATAAAGCTTGAGTGGAAGCATGAACAAGAAAAAGCAAGAGAGATGCAAGCTATGGAGAATTGAGAGAGAGAGAGAGAGAGAGAGATAGAGAGAGAGAGAGAGAGAGGATGTGAGAACTCTAACAATCACAATGTGTGATCGGCCTTTCTTTATTCAATAGTGATTGAAAGAATAAAGTGATAGTGATGGGTGCCCACCACCTACAGTATATAGGTATGGGGTCACTGTGTATGAAGTAAATATAGGGCGATATAGGTACATGTGCCTTTATCTCCAATAACCTCTCACTTATGAGGAGAGAATAAATAAAGAATGACAAAGATCAAATGTACATAACGTACAACAAGATGAGGAATAGACTTTATTGTGTTAGCCTTGGTTGTTTAGTTAGATCTAGATCTTTATCAAATGGATATTAAGATGATTTTTCTACATGGAAAATTGCATGATGATATCTATATGCAATAGCCTAAGGGCTTTATGGAAAAGGGTAGGGAACACCTAGTGTGCAAGTTGAGAAAGATCCCTTATGGTATTAAGTAGACACCTAGGGAATGACACCATAAGTTTAGTACTTTCATGCATTCGCAAGGATATACTCAGTGTGATATGGATCTATATTTATACATAAAGAAGACCTATGAGGATAGTATTATTATCTTGATACTTTCTGTTGATGATATGTTGATTATTGGGAGAGCTTGTGATGAGCTAGATGCTTTGAAGACTTAGCTTAAGAAGAGCTTTGAGATAAAGGATATGGAGTAGGCCTCATATATTCTTGGTATATGCATCACCTTGTTAAGCGTTTTTGCAAAAACTAAAAACCCCTAGTCTAACTACAATTAGGTTTAATTTTTGCTACCTTAGTTGTTTACGTGACTGCTTGTTTTATTGTTTCTTAGTTGGATTTTCTGTGTTTGTCTAGCTTAGGATTTGTTTATGTTATTTTGTTTGATTTTTTGAGTGTGGAAACTTGATAGCTTTAGTTGAGTTTGGTATTTTTTTGGATAGGTAGAAGCTAGAGATTGCCAATAGCTACTGAACACTGTGAAACATGTTTGTTTTCTTGTAGAGACTTGCACATCACGGGGATTATGGATTCACAAGCACTTCACATTACACTTGTTTGATGCACTGCACTTGGGGATTGTCAATTATTCTTATCAAATACTTCCATGTCATGGGTTGGATTTATGCATATTTTGCACCATCATTGAGCATTTGAACGGCATGAGGCCCACTGCAGCTATATGCAATAAATCTAAGATACATGCACACTTGAGAGAGCACCTGTCATTGTCCATACACTGTTCTTGCACACTTGATATTTGAGATATTCATCAGCGAGTTAGGAATCTCTGGTTGAGTGGGTAAAGTGGTTGGGTGAGTTAGAGGGTTGTGAAGGACACCAGCAATTGTGAGATGGTTTGTTTTTTGGTCAACATCTTGAGGACCATCATTTCTTGAGAGATTGTGAGATTTTGAGTGGGTGGAGTGGAGATTGATATTTTTGATTGAGTGTTCAGTGGCAAGGTTAATGATTTTTTATATTCAAGGAACTTTGTTTGCATAATGCATGATGCACGAACACATGTACATTGATTAGATACAATTCTTTAGTGCATTCATATTTTTTGTGTGAAGCATCACTTGAATGGTTGTATAGCATGGATCCGACATTGCATATTTCTCAAATCATGAGTTGATGAAAACCAAGTTCTATTTCAAAACATGTTTTTGCTAGAACACATTGCATTGTGACAAAGTTTGTATATTCAAGAAGACAATGTGGTTTTGGAAACTCAACAGATCATGTCTGATCTATTAGAAGTTAGGAAAGAGGAAGGCCCTTAAAATTTAAAAGCATCATCCAATAGCCTAATGCTTCCATCTCTTACTTATGGAAAATTCTCCAACATCGTATTGTTGGTATGAATTGGTTTAGATCGAGTTTTGTTTCCTTGGTTCATTGGTTCTCTGGAGTCATCACTTTCATTACCATTCAGACTTGTTGTCAGGATATGGATTAACAACTTCAAAGGTGTAGTTCTTCAACACAAACGTGTGTCAAAAGCCGTAATTACTGTCCGTGCTTACTTCAATGATTCTCAATGTCAAGCCACCAAAGACCCAGGAAAAATTGCAGGTCTTGAGGTATCTAGTATTATAAATGAGCCTACTACTGCCTATCTGTCATATGGAGTTGATAAGAAGGAAGGTATTGTGGCGGTGTTTGAATTTGGTGGTGGCATATTCTGAGGGCAGAGTCTGATGATGAATTCCAGCACGCAGATGGCATCAGTGACGGCTTGAAGTATTGATCATGGCTTGATTGTAGGCCAACGATGATTGAAGGACATGTGGGCAGTCTGTTGATCATGGATAATGGTGGTGATTGTGATGAAGCGGCCAATTGAGCAGGATGACACAGGCATCATAGGGAAATGATGGCAAAATCAACACAATGTGATGAAATAACGGGCTGACATGGCAGCCTATTCAAACATACATACAGCGGTTGTCTCAGGATGGTGGCAGTCTGAAATGCATAAGGATGGCGTTTCAAACGCAATCCATTGATGAGCTGGCAGCGTTCTGACATACGAGCAATGAAGATGGCAGGTTCGACGTGAGGATGATGACGATGATTGGCATATACCAAAGTAGCAGTGTTCGGAAATGCTATATGGCGGCTGTCAGGGAATCAAACAATTCAAAAGTTTAAGCTATAGCTTAATATAGCTTTTAAAAACTTAAGCTATAAAGTCTAAAGTAATGCTTAAGTTCTCAAAGCATAGCTTTGAAGTTTTTAAAACCAAAACCCTTAAAAGCCTTAGATTTTTTATGAAAGCAAAAGCCAAAAGCCAAAAACTCAACGTATGAGAGGTTAGAAAAACTATAAAAGGAAGATGTAAGTGGAGACTTGATCTTGCTCTACCCCAAGAAAACTTCTTGTATCTTGAGAAGAGAGTGGAGGGTCGTATGTGAGAGTGTGCTCTTGACATGCTCTTTTGTGAAGTTGGAGAATTTGGACATTGAAGTGTCGAGTGTCGGCTCAAGGTTGTCAAGGTATGAGAATTCAATTCAATTGGTTTTGTCTTCAAGTTTGTGTTTTTTTGAACAATTGTCGTAAGGTTCGTGTGATGCTTTACCCAGATTTGGGTTTTTTTATTGTTTGAGCTACGAGAGGCATTGCTTGGCATTTGGTTTCATGTGGTATTTGTCAAATATTTAATTTTTTTGTGTTGTGTTCTGCATCTGACAAAGTCAAATATTCTCACCGTCAGCACTCGTTAACGTCTCGTTATCGGGTTGTGAGGTGAGTGAGGCTTGGTCTTGATCACCGCTCGTGTAACTTCTTTTCTTTTTGTCCCCTCCGACGAGTATCGAAAAGAATTTTATGGAAAGAAGGGAGAGAATTCTTAGCAATTCCTCGAAAAATTAGAGCTTGGATGTATTATCCAATGAATAAGTGACTCAACCCTGAAACTTCAAATTTTGAAATTTCAATTGTTGGATGAAGGTCGTATTTGGTATGAGGATTATGAGAAGACCCTTAAAATGAGAAATCCTCCTGTTTTTATGGACTATGAAGCAACTAAGCAGATGTTTCTTGACCGTTTAAGGAAACTAAAACTTCCTAGGACCTTTGGAGAAAAATAGAAACTTGCCAAAAAAAAGAAGACCAAACCATAGGATTTTTTGCCTTAGGGTATACCAAACTTTGGGATTGTTAGAATGTATCTTTAGGCCTAGGAGAGAGAGTCCCGAAAACATTGAAAATTAAACATTTTGTTAAAAAAGAGGAGGGAGAGGCGAGGACAAAATTGGAAATTAAGGAACTGAGTGCTTTTGAGGAAGCTATAATGATTGCCATAGAAAAAGAAAGAAATTTAAAAGAGAGAATCATATAGAACACCTGTTGAAAATAGAGATCAAAATTGGCAAGGGAATGGACAAAATTGTTAAATTTTAACGAGACAAAATGCCCAATTAGCACCAGAGATTGAGAATCAATTATCAGGACAATTGCAAAATATAAGATTATGAGCTTTGAGAGGAAGACCTTGGAGGAGAGGAAGTGGAGGACCTGTAGGACAAACCAATGAGGAAAATCTAGATGTTGGAAGAGGAGGAAATGGGAGAGGATATTTTTGAAGATAGATGGTGACTTGTTTTTCTTGTGGAGAGTTAGGTCATGTGAACACAAATTTTCCTTATTGACGTAGAGCAAGAGGGGATATGTATGTGTTACCTCAAAACTTGGCTAACAGATAGAATGATTTTGGAATAAATATAAAAAATGATTAGACAAATCAAGAATCTAGGTCGACTAAAGAGGAGAAAGGAAAAATTGCCATAAATTGTATTCTTTTAGAAAATCAGAAAGAGGAAAATAAAATTGTTGATGTAATGCTTGCAATTAAAAGGAGAGACATTGAGAGAGATGAATCTGAAACTAGTAAGGCTGGTGAGGAAAGAGGAAGAAAAACAAAGAGAGGAGAGAGAAAAATAAATAGAGAGTACTTAGAAAACATTATCATACTGCTGATATTCCATTGAGGGAAGGAGAGAGTGACTATGACCTTAAAAGGGATATGATGGGTAAGAAAGCTGATATATATTTTGCCCAATTGATGGAGTTGCACCCTAAGATGAGAGGATAGTGGAAAAAATTAGTGAATCCGAAGTATAATGATAAAAAGAAAGGAACAGTGAGAGTTTTGAGTGTTGAAGAGCTGCCTGATATTTGTCCTATTGTTGATGCATGGCATAAGAATCATAACATAGGTAAAGCCTATATTGATGGAGGAGCGCAAATTAGTGTGATTACTCAGGCTTGTGTTGAGGAGTTTGGACTTCAAATTATTGAAGGGTCTAAGTTTTGAATCAAGCTTGCTAATCATGCTAAAGTGAGGTGCTTAGGTATCATTCAGAATTTGAAAGTGAAGGTTTATGGTGTGTCTATGAAAATTGATTGTCATGTTATGCCATCAGGCTTGAGAGCTTTTCTGCTTATATTGGGTAGACCTTGACTTAGGAAAGCAAGAGCAATTCAAGATTGGGAAAAAGGAATTATAACTATTTATGATCAAAGAGGAGTACCAAAGAAATTGGATATGTTGTCAAGAAAGAAGCTGGTGAATGAGGATGATAGTGAAGACGACGATGATGAAGAGAGTGATAGTTCTTCTCAAGAAGATGATAGTGAGGAAGAGAGTTTAGAAAGTGATTCTAATAGGGAAGTGTCATATGTTGTAGTCGAGTGAGGTAGTCTTGAGAGAGAAGAGGAGAGAACTGAGGAAGATTTTTTGAGTTTGTTAGAAGACGATGAGGGGGAGAGCTTAGAAATTATAAGGTTTCAAGATAAAGTTGAGGAGTCAAATTTATTCCCTGATGAGTTTGTTGAGAATTGTTGTGAATTTGTTGATTAAGAGCTTATTGAGGTTATGGGTTTTGACTCTTGTTGTGATTTTGGTGTTGGTGTTGTTGACTTTGATGAGTCTTGTGAGTTGTTTGGTGATGGTTTGAGTAGCCATGGAGAGGCTTTTGTTTGTGGTGTTGCTAATGTGGTTTTGAGTAGACCTAAACCCTTGGTTCTTGATAGTTGTGTGGATAATTGTTTAGTTGACTTTGGTAATTATGAGTGAGAGAGAAAACTTCATTTGATAGTCGTTCGGTTTCTTTGAGTTCTCCTAGAGTTTGTGATGATTTTAATTGGGGATTTGAGGACTATTAGAGTGACAATGATGAGGATATGAGAGGAAATTTAAATAAGGCTTTGGAAAGGATTGAAAAGTTGAGGGAAAAGAGATCTAACACTAAAGGTAAAGAATGTGAAAGAGATTGTGAGGTTACAATTGAAGAGGATTGGACAATAGGGTGTTTGGATGAGAATAATGACCTTAATTTGTTGCCTAAAGTTTCTGTATGTGATTGTTGTGGAAAGTCTCTTGAAATTGTTTGTGAGAATGATATGAAAAAGGTTGATCGTTGTGGAGTTGATGAGATGAAGTCTCGTTATTTGGATGAATGTTTTGAGGAGGTTTCTAGTTTTGATGACTTTTAGTTTCTTGTGGATCATGGTGTGTTTAGATATTTTGTGGTATTGGAAGATATTTTTCTAGTTTTCTCTAAGATGGTTGCAATCATTGTGGGTGGAATGGATTTTGGTAATATAGAAAAGTTTCAAACCTTGTTTCAAAACCCTAGCATTGTTATGGTTTCCTTATGGGTGGATGGAAGGGGTATGTGGATTGTTGTGGATGATGAGATGTTTTGCATTGATAGTGTGGGTTGTTTTGAGAGTTTTGGATTTGAAAAATTTGAGGATTCCAAAGAGAAATTAGTGGAATACTTTTTTGTGTTTATTGAGAAGTTGTTTCAGAGTGATGTGCCATTGATATTTCAGAAAATTTTTGAGTTTGAAGAAATCATGTATGAAGTATTGGATTTGATTTTTGAGTGGCTCATAAATGCTGCATCATTTTATGAAAGAAACTGTTGCACATGAATATTTGCAGACTAGGGGGAGTGCTAAATATGTCGAGCCTTTTTGCGAAAATTGAAAACCCCTAGTCTAACTATAGTTAGGTTTGATGTTTGCTAGCTTAGTTGTTTGCGTGACTGTTTCTTTTGTTGTTGATGCCAGGAGGCATATTCCATGGTGGATTCCATGAGACCACGGTAGATTCTGTGAGTTTTTTATTCCATGGTGGATTCCGTGAGGTTTTGCAGTGGATTTTGTAAAACTATATTTATTTGCCAGAGCTTGTACATAAGGTGGATTCCTTGTGCGAGAAGTTGACGGGGGTACTGGTCCTTTTTGGGCGTCAGATTACTTTAATGTGCACGTGGGTGATTCGACAAAATACATATTAAATTAATGGACTTTTATAAGTTTAGAGTGCACTCATGTTAAATTAAGGTTAGGATAGAGTTTCAACCTATTTGTTTATTTATTAGCTAAAGACTGCTAGGTATTCACTTCTGTCGGTTTAATTTTATTATTTTCTAACAATTGTGAATGCTTTAGTTTATGTGTAGAGCAGGCAACGGTGGCGTTGGGAAGCATCGGGCGATGGCATGTATCTAGATTACCTAGAAGAATTATTATTTTTGATGGACGCGTGCCTTATCATTAAGGGCATGGCATCAATATTTATTTAGGTACGCTTATTTATTAAAGCACTTGACAAACATTTATTATTTTGTATGTGCATAGGCGTTGGTTTAAATATTTCATTATTGGACATTGTATTTGGGCACAATCCGATTTTTGGGATGCCCACGCGCTTTATTCTTTATTTGGGCAAAAGCAAACACAAAAGCCAAAGCATACTAATTGTAAATTAGGCTATTTTTGAGCTTGGAGATAAATAAATTTATAAATACATGCCTTGTGAAGCGCTCACACAAGGCATGGGGGGAGATTGCATCCAATTGGTCTTCTTGTCTCATGTCATGCAAATCTTTCTCTTTGTTTTATGGGCTTTTGTAGAGTTCTTTGTTCTTGGGGACCTTCCGGTATTCACTATGCGTGCATATAGCATTCAAATTGTGCACCAGTGGTATCAGAGCAAAGCTGAGATCAAGGGCTTTCAATCACTTACCATCTTGCACGAAGGCGAAGCTCCTGGAACGAACGAGCTCTATAGGCAGTCTCGCAACAAACTGTCAATACCAACGTGTTCTTGGCAGTGAAGAACCCCTTACTGTGCTGTCGGATTGCAAAGGACCACTTCTAAGCGGTGGAGGATTACTTCCCAAGCTCCTTTGCAAGTCATTTCTTCTCAAAAAAGCATATAAGAAATTTTCATTAAGTTTTAGCTTGCAAGCTTAATAAATCTTAAGCTTCAACAATTTGACGACCTGCGGCGGCAGTACGCACTAAATGGAGTCGATTGCGGCCAGTACATGCCGATGTCCTGTTTGATTAGCTAAAGAATATTAAGCTTTTATAAAGCTTAAGGTTACTAACCTTATTAAGGCTTCAAAATTTCAATCTTAAATCTTATCCAACCCGTTTTGAACCTTCAACAAGCATTTGTTCACACCTACACCTTGACAGAGTCAATTTCTACCAAGTAGACTGTCACACACAGACTGTAAAGAAGACATATTCACTTGAAAGAAGATCGTCATCAATTATCGTACTCGCAAAAGAAGCAAGATCGCAAAAAAAAAAGCCATATTAAAAAAAAAAGCAAGTCTTGTAAACCTAAACTTGAGCTACACTCATCCCTCTAACAAGATTTCGAGTGTGTGAGGTTGTTTGAGATTTTGCAGGATGTCCGATTAAAACATGGAAGGTTTTATGGGCAAAGGTGATTTACCGAAACTAACAATGGAGCAAAAATTGGACCTAATTATGATACAACTTCAAGAGGAGTGAAGAGCACATCAAAATTTACAAGCGCAACTGGCTACACTTCAACGATTCATTGTTGATTAAGACGGAGCGCATCGACGTACTATTGACACAACACTCGAAGCACAATCTCTCAGGAAAGAAGCCAAGGTAAGTAAAAGAAATTTCAAATTTTGTACTTTTAATGGGCAACGTGACGGAAAAACTATTCTCGCTTTTATAAGTCAGTTTGATGATTATTTCCATGAAGAGCAGTATGCTGAAAAAGATAAACTTAAATGAGTCACTAATCATCTAGTGGACATAGCATCGTTATGGTGGACTATTGCCCGCAAGAGTGTTGATTGTCCTTTTACTTGGGAGGCCTTTCAAAAGAATTTTTTGCAGAATTTTCTTCCACCTTAATTCCATGAAAAAGCAATCAAACAATGGGATCTTCAGCAACAAAGAGATCGTGAATCCATCCTGCAATACACTGAGCGTTTTTGGAGTGCCTTACTATAGCTTCGATTTCTTGAAGCCAAAGACTTTGGAGAATGCGATTTCTTTAGCCCATGATGTTGAAGACAAAATTCATGGACGAGAAAAGTGACCACAATAATTTTCAACTAATGGTAACTTTGGTACAAAGTAATTCAATTCTAACTTTTGAAGATTCAATCAAAATCACTTTGTTCCCTCTTCTTTTTGTGAACCTTGGACTTGAGCCCTGCTTTACCATCAAACAAAAATTTAAACCCTAAGCCATCTCTCTAGTCAAATCCCAACATACCTAAATTTCTAGCCATTACCAATAATGTTTCCAAAGCCAAGTCTCTAGTTTACTACAAGAATCATCAATCTAAACACTTAGCAGTGAATTGTCAATCCAAGAAGCCAGCTGTTCAAATCAATTACTTGGGAGCGACTGAAGACGAAGACCATGAAGATATGCCACACTTTACAGAAGATGATAATGATATCGGTACTTCTTCAGATATTTTACCAGGTATACCAAATCCTCATTCATTATTAACAATGAAATGTTTTGTGCATGGTCAAGAAAAGATTGTTTTGCATGATGATGGAAGCACACATGATTTTATTTTTGCAAAGTTGGTAAAAGAATTGAATTTACCTACTATTCCAACTCATTATTGCATAAAGGCTCCATTCTTAGGCACTAGATACAATGGGACACAAGAAGTTCATGATTTAGAAATTAAAATTGGCGATTATGTTGAGCGCATAAATTTCTTGGTTGTGCCTTTGCAAGCTAGTGATATTATTTTAGGAATGCCTTGGCATCACAAATATAATCTGGACATATATTATTCCACACATTCCATGAACATTCATCTTAATGGAAAAAAAATCACATTACATGGAACACACACCTTTGATAATTTTCCATTGCTTAGTTACACACAGGCTAAACGTACATTGAGAAAAGGTAGCAAATTTAGCATGGGTGAATGAAATTGAAGCTAAGGAAAATCAGATGCATTCTAGGCATGCAGAATTTCTTTCACAATTTAAAGATTGTTTTGCTGTTGATTTACCCCTTGGTTTACAACCTACACATTGTCGGAGGGGTTTTTTTCAAAAGGTCGAATCCACCGAGGATCAGAAGTAGAGATATGAGATGGAAGAGAAGATAGAGAATACCCAAGTGGTAAATACTTCAAAGACAAAGCACAATGAATTGAATCAATATGTATTGAAAGAACTTGCAACCTTTGCACTACTCAGAAGCAATCTCCAGGCATTAGATCTCTTGGAGCTTCTTCGTAAGACAAAACGTGCATCAAAATTACAGCTCCTTCTCTACTGGTCGGAACCCAAATCTGATGGCTCCGTTGGCTCCGAAAGGGAGGTAAAACTGCAGGACACCTGATCACAAATCTCCCAGATCACTCCTTCTTCTTCTTTTAGTTCAATATGCAGTTTTTAGCTTGTTTACAGCTATCACGACGCGTGCGATTTTGTCAATCTATCTCTCATGAAAATCCCATAATTGGCTGAAAAAGCAACTAGCTTTTTGCATGCCATCCTAATCTAGAAGCTTTTTCTAACTTTTTTGAATTTTTATAATAAATAATATAAAAAATAGGCTAAAATTATCCAAAAATCTAGTATTTTCAGATCATCCATACAACTCATACTAGTACTAATGGCTCAGATCACATTGACTCTCTAGATCAATAAAGAAGTCAGATGATGATGCATTCCATACTTTTTCACACTGTGTCCTCATAACATCACAACATCCACCGCCTCTGAACTTGCACATCCTCTAGTATGTGTCAAAATCCTAGTTGTCATGAGATTCTGAGTCCTCCTCATCTTGTGCAACCATATCCTTTGCTTCTTCATCTTCCATATCTTCCTGGCTAGCCCCTGTATCATGACCACTATTTTCTTTCAATTGTGGCAACTCATAGGTAGTAGATTCCTGCCTTTTGAATAATTTGATTCTTTTTCCTGCTATTGAAAGTTTGATGGTTGTCCCATCTAGCTCATTAAATGCATAAGTAGCATTATCAAACACCTATCTTACCACATAGGGTCCAAACCATCTTTGGGAAACTTTACGCATGGCACTATGCTAGTTGTCTAAACTGCTATCATAAACCAATACCCAATCCCCATCTTGTATGGTTCTTGGTCTCAGTCTATGTCTTTTGTCAAACCGTTTCTTGTTCTATATCCTTGCTGCCCTTAACTTTGCAATTGCTACCTCTATGTCTTTTGACTTTCTTTCCAACTGTCTAATGCGTAAGGCCAACAACTCCTCTCAATTCAACTCCTCCTCCCAAGGTAACACACTCCATGTGATTGTCATCTCTTCTGTCGGCATGATAGGTTTTTCTGTAGGCATATATCCTGTAACAACACTATGAGTTGTTTTGTTTGCCCACAGAGCATAAGAGAGCGATTGTGGCCACTCTTTTACCTTCTCTCCACATGCTTTTGCCAATGCCTTCACAATAGGTGGATGACCTCTTTCACTTTTTCCATTTCCTTCAGGGTTATAGGCTGAAGTTAAAGCAAGATTTATCCCCAACCGTGCAAAGAAATCATGAGCTTCATCTGCATCCAACTCACCCCTATCTGCTGTAATTATTTCCACACAACCATACCGACAAAAGATCTCATTTAAGAGAAATGTACACATAAAATTTGTTGTCTTAGTACATAAAGCTTTCCCTTCCACTTGATTAGTCAAGTCTTCATGAGCAAGCACAAGTTACCTCATTTGCCAAAGACCTGTAGGCATTGTGACCAAATCCACCACCCACTTAAAATGAAGAGACAATGGATATGTGGGTTGCGACCCATCCCGATGTCTCATAGATGAATACATTTGACATGTCGTACATGTTTCCACAAAGTAAGAAACATCCTTATACATATCCTACCACCAATATCTTTCTTTTGATTTTCTTAAACTCCTCATCTGACCATTCATCTCTCTTTGTTAATGTACTAAGGTATCAACCAATTCTTAGCCACTCTCCTGCATATTTGTCTTCCAAAAACACTTTTACACAAGATTATATAAAACATCTATAGTGTCTGCTCTTTGTTGTCCAAGCTTCTTATAATGCTGTAGTAACACCTTATATTGCTAAATTCACTCTTGCAACATCATTTTCAGCCATAAGAAAGTCATCTTCTTCCTCCTCATCCATCATCCCATCTTCATTCTCATAACGTGCTTGAGATAACATGTTTGCCATTGGGTTCTCTCTTCCTGCAATATGCTGAAATTCAGGGTTCAAAGATTTGATGTGTGTAATCCACCGGAGCATAGCAATGTCTGGAATAGTATAACTAGTAATCATACCCAATACTGGCAAACAATCGGTCTCAATGATTACATGAGCATCCATAAAATACTCCTTATCACATTTAAGGACTGTCACAATTCCCCATAATTCTCTTTTAACCTGTGGATGTCTTCTCTGTCGTTTAGTCAATACTTCAGCACTAAAGTGACTTGCATATCTTTTCCCTTCCTCATCATCTTGCCCAATTTCCCATCCAATCCCGATTGGACTTGTATCAACAATAATAATGATAGGCTTTCCATGTGAATAGTCAGCCTTTCTCAATGTAGGAGCAAATTTTAAGAGTTGCTTCAATTTCTTCATTGCTTTTTTATGTTTCCTTTCCTAATGAAATTTTTTACCTTTCCTTAGAAGCTGATAAAGAGCATCAGCTACATGTGCAAAGTGAGGAATCCATATCAAATAGAACACACATACACCCAAGAATCTACGCATCTCTGATACATTCATGCATACATCTTGCACTCTATCAATCCCATTTATTTTTGCTGGCGATGGCCTTCACCCACCATAAGGCCCACACATATGCACAATAATTAAAACCTCTTTAACTCCAAAGACAGACTTTTGTCTAAGAAGAGGTAAATGCACCTCTTCTAGACGTGTCAAAATCCACTCATAATCCACAATATAGTCTGCAACAAACTCTATGCATCCATGTGCATCCATCTCTTCATTCTTTTCATGCACTGCACACCCTTTGATTAGAACATCATCCAAGAAGGGCATAGTCAATTGTGGTATAAAATCCATGAGTACCCTATTCATAGCATTTGTCATGTGTGCCATTGAGTTTGTTACTCCCTGTGGGAGAGTACACATCCGTACTAACCCCAAGGGAGTCTTCATGGTTGTGATATCCATGCTTTCAATTGCAAGCTGAAATTGAGCATAACCCAAGTAAAGATCACCCAAAGAGTAGATTTCTCTGCCTGTAAAAGCCTTTGCAAATTCATCAACCATAGGACCTGCACCCACATTTCTTATGGTTACTTTATTGACCGGTTGCATGTCTTGAATAAATCTCAAATCCCCATTCTTTTTGGGCACAATAAACCAACGATTTGAGTACAGGGCTGAAGAAGGCTCCAAGATCTTCATGTGAAACTTTTCATTTAGCAAATCCATTAGCTTTGGCAAGTAATCTTTAGGCACTGGAATAGGCCTCAAGTTCCATGGTACATGTGGCACTATAAATATGACCATAGGAGAGACAACATTTGGATCCACACAACCTATTTCACTTGGCTGAAATGTAAATGCCTTTCCATGTTTAGCCAACATCCGCATAAAACAGTCTCTCTCAGTAGGAAAAAGAAACCTTTATGTACCAACTTTCAATTCCTGTAATGTTTCAGATGTAAATTAATGACCTATATCATTAGGTTCCCCTAAGCTTGGCTGCCTTGACACTTTTTCATACATACCCTTACTCTCTAATGGAAGTGGCAAAGCAATTGGTTTCACCTTTTTTTCAACTATCTTATACTTTTTCTCCACAAGTGCTTCAACCCATTATAATCCTTCCTGTTGAGCAAACAATGCTATAACATCATACATGTCCAAAGAACATACTGACAACACTCTGTTTTTAGCCTCATTTTCTGCATGTATAGTTGCCAAATTTTCAGCCATAGTGTCATTAATATTCAGCCCATAAAACATGCCTGAAATGCCTTCATTTTCAGCTAATAGTCCCAATACTCTCAGTTCCTTAGTAGCCCGTTTCATAGATATGCGTTCAGCCCTGCACATAGCTTCCATAGGCTTAAACCAACATGAACTGAAGTAAAGCAACACAAGGAGTTTCACGCTCCCCTATTTTCACTACTGTTTCAGTTGTAGCTTTAGCCCAATGATTTCTTGTGTAGTGACTTCAAGGAATAAATCATAGAGTCTGTTCTCCATATTGTTGCATTTTCCTTACTCCACCATGCATATTGCTACAATACAATGCATTTTCAGCCACTTTCTTCTCTTTTCCACATGCTGTCCTTACATAGACAATCCTGTACTTACTTCATGCTCATATTCAGCCCGAATACCCAACAAATAAGTTTCCTCTTTAAATTGCAGCAATGCACTAGTGGTATCACCAAGAAACTGACGCTTCCTTTTAATTATGTCAATGATCTCATCATGAAATTCTTGCTTGGCAATACCAAGCACCTCTCCCAAGGTAAATTCCACCCGACTGTTTAAGATCCATTCTTCAAGAACCTTCTTAAGATCTATGGCTATCTCAATGTTAGATTGCAACTTATATCCTGGCTGCTTGGCCTTCTTTTTGCTCTCTTGTTTGTTATCTAGTTTTTGCTCATGACTGACCTCTTCCATAACATGCTCAGGAGGTGACTGATTTGTAGCTTTAGGCTGATCCACACTTCTTCTTGTCATTCTTTTAGATGTCCCTGCAATATCTTCATCTCTTTTTTATTTTTCTTCCACAGGTACATCAGTTTTGTACCTTTTCTAAATATGCATACACTAAATATGCATCTACCGGTGATTCCCAACCAGTTATGCTACGAATGTCTTGCCCTGCATGAGACATTTCACTATTAGTGACATTTCTCATTTCAGCTACATATAAAGAACGTGTCCATATTTCAGCCTTTGGACCAACCATCACTTGGCTATGCATTCTATCCAACTGTAGAAGAAAAGTAGAAGCATGTACTACCGCATAAGCATTTCGGACAGCCAAGTCTTCCAACAACTTCTGCATACCTCCCTTGCCAAAATTCAAAGCAAGAGGCAATCCCATTTCTTGTGCATGGATTTTGCCATCTTTCCAAAAGATGAGTTGTCATGCCAAGGCCTCCTGATAGGCAACACAATCCTTTCTCTCGTGCTGCAAACTGTCACACCACATACATCTTTTTCCAAGCTTAGGGGGCCTAGTTCACAGATCTCCCAGATCACTCATTCTTCTTCTTTCAGTTCAATCTGTAGTTTTCAGCCTATTTACAGCGATCACGACGCTCGTGATTTCGTCTATTTGTCCCTCTTGTGAAAATCCCATAATTGGCTAAAAAAGCAACTAGCTTTTTGCATGCCATCCTAATCTAGAAGCTTTTTCTAACTTTTTTAGATTTTTACAATAAATGATATCAAAAATAGGTTAAAATTATCCAAAAATCTAGTATTTTCGGATAATCCATGCAACTCACACTAGTACTAATGGCTTAGATCACATTGACTCTCTAGATTAATAAAAAAGTCGGATGATGATGCATTCCATAATTTCTCACACTGTGTCCTCATAACATCATGACAACGTCCTTAAGACCATAAAATAAACTTAATGCCAGGTTCTCAACCACTATGCAAAGTACCTTATAGACACAACTAAATCAAGTAGAAAGAAATCCAAGCACAAGTTGAAGAACTGTTAAATCGAGAACTAATTAGTTATAGTAGTTCTCCTTTTGGTGCACTTGTCCTGTTAGTTAAGAAGAAAAATCATAGTTATAGGATGTGCATTGACTATCATGCTCTAAACAAGATCACTGTTAAGAATAGATATCCGATCTCTAAGGTAGACGACCTCATGGTTAAACTATAAGGGGCCACTATTTTTAGCAAGACAGATCTTAAATCTGGATATCATCAAGTACGATTGGATACACTTGACATTTTCAAGACTACATTTAGAACTCAATTTGGTCATTATGAATTCATTGTGATGCCTTTCGGTTTGACCAATGCACCAGCTACAGTAAATCGTATGATGAATCGTATATTTTTGAAGTATCAACATTATGTGATTGTCTTCTTTGATGATATATTGGTTTTCAGTAAGAATGAGAATGAGCATTATGAACATCTATCTTTGGTTTTCAAATTGTTGAAAGAGAATCAATTGTATGCTAACCCTGCCAAGAGTGAATTTTTCCAAACCGAAATTGAATAGTTAGGTCACATTGTTTCTTCTGATGGTATTCGTGTTGATCCTAAAAAGATAGAGGCAATTTTGAATTGGCCAATCCCTAAAAATGTGCATGAGTTACATTTTTTCTTAGGTCTTACCAGCTTTTATAGAAATTTTGTGAGAAACTTTTCATTGCTTGCATTGCCTTTAACAAAATTATTTAAGAAAGGTAGTGTATACCATTGGTCTGATAATTAACAAAAGTCTTTTGATTTATTAAAACATGCTTTAACATATGCACATGTTTTTCAATTATCTGATTTTAATAGACCATTCTTTCTAGTAGTCACTGATGCTGGCGAATTAGGAACATGAGCTGTCCTCATGATTCACATCCCATAGCCTATTCTAGTTGTGAACTTAAACCCTTTGAACTAAAGTATTTCACATATGATAAATAATTATTAGCTGTAGTTTAGGCCTTATGTCAATGGAAACACTATCTCATGGGATCTGAATTTACGATCAAAAGTAACCAACAAAGTATCAAACATCTCCTTAGTTAGCCACAAATTTCTGATCGTCATATCAAATGGGCTGCTTTTATTCAAAGTTTTCATCCACTTATCCAATATCAACCCGGTAGAGAGAATGTTGTTGCCGATGCATTGAGTAGGAGACCAAGTATCCATAATATTTCCATTCTATTTTTTGATTCTCTTATTCCTATGAAGGATACCTAAGACCATGATCACAAATTTCAAGCTAATTGGAACAAATTAGTTGCTAATAACTAGATTCCAATTGATTCTGTCTTATTCTGATGGATTTATGTTTTATGAGAAAAGATTGTGTGTAACTGTTCCATTTAGATCATTTGTGTTGCACGGAATTCACTGTCCCCCATATCAAGGTCATAGAGGTATTATTTTCACTTTAAGAACATTGGTTGAATATTTTTATTGGCCACAAATGGAATCTGATGTTTCTAACTTTGTTTCTGAGTGTTTAATTTGTCAAAGAATCAAGCAACACCACGGTAAGCAATATGGTTTGTTAATTCCTTTGCCAATTCCTGAACGACCATGGGAACATATTTCAATGGATTTTATAATTGGTTTGCCTAACACACATGCTAATCATGATATGATTTGGACTATAGTAGATCAATTTAGTAAACAAGCATATTTCCTATCATGCAAGAAAACATTAATTGCATCTCAAGCTGCACAATTATTTTTGAAGATTGTTTTCACTAGCCATGGTTTGCCAAAAGTTATTATTTCAGATCATGATTCTAGATTTCACAATAATTTTTGGACTACTTTGTTTGCTAATTTAGGTACTAAGATTGATTTCTCATCTGCATTTCATCCTGAAACCAATGGAAAAATAGAAACTACTAATAGTACAATTCTAGATCTTTTGCATGCATACACAATCTCAAAACCACAAACATGGGATACACACTTGCATCTACTTCAATTTGCATACAATAATACACCACACACAGCTACACATAAAGCACCTTTTGAAATCATTTATGGACATAGATTGCCTACACCTGTTACATCATTATCAAACAAAGTTAAAGCTGCTGATGATATTGCCAATACACATGCTACTATTTTTGCTCAAGTTAAAGATATGATTGTGAATCATATACTAAACAAGCTAATAAGAAAAGAAATGCCATGAGTTTCAATGTTGATGATTATGTTTGGTTATGTATCGAAAAAGAGAATATTGCAAAGTGTTGAGACACCCCCTGTTGTTAAGTTAGCATCTAGATTTTATGGACCTTTCAAAATCATTCACAAGATCAATGACAATGCATTCAAATTAGAACTACCACCACATTGGAAAATTCATAATACTTTTCATATCAGTTTGTTATGACCTTTTAGAGGTCAATTACCTGTTCACCCTGTCTATGAAAGCCCTCCTTTGTTAGAAGAAGAAACTGAAATCCTTGAACTTGAAATATTCTAGATACTAACTTTATGACCACTAGAACTGGCCATAGATATTCTAGATATTTGGTTAAGTTTAAAAATCATCCAGTTGAAGAAGCCCAATGGTGGCATCATACCCCCGGGGTGGCATATTCCACGATGGATTCCATGAGATTATTATTCCACGGTGGATTTCATAAAAATATATTTATTTGTTGGGGCTCGTACACAAGGTGGATTCCTTGTGGTGTGAGAAGTTGATGGGGATGCTTGTCCCTTTGAGGCATCAGATTATTTTAAAGTGTACATGGGTGATTCCACAGAGGGCGATTTGACAAAATACATATTAAATTAATGGGCATTTATGAGTTTAGAGTGCACTCATATTAAATTAAGGTTAGGACAGAGTTTTAGCCTATTTATTTATTTTGTAGCTGAAGACTGCTAGGTATTCACTTTTGTCGATTTAATTTTATTATTTTCTAACAATTGTGAATGCTTCAGTTGATGTATAGAGCAAGCAATGATGGCATTGGGAAGCACCTAGAAGAATTATTTTTTTTGATGGGTATGTGTCTTATCATTAAAGATGTGGCATCAATATTTATTTAGGCGCACTTAGTTATTAAAGTGCTTGACCAACATTAATTATTTTGTATATGTGCATAGACGTTTGGTTTTAATATTTCATTATTGGACATTGTATTTGGGCACAACCCAATTTTTGGGATGCCCAACCACTTTATTCTTTATTTAGGCAAAAGCAAACACAAAAGCCAAAGCATGTTAATTGTAAATTGGGCTATTTTTGAGCTTGAAGATTAATAAATTTATAAATACATGCCTTGTGAAGCACTCACACAAGGCATGGGGGGAGATTGAACCCAATTAGTTTTCTTGTCTCATGTCGTGCAAATCTTTCTTCTTGTTTTATGAGTTTTTGTAGAGTTCTTTGTTCTTGGGGACCTTCCGGCATTCACTATGCGCACATACAACATCCGAATTGCACACTAGTTGTGTCGTAGTTGGATTTTCTGTGTTTATCTAGCTTAAGATTTGTTTATGTAATTTTTTTCTATTTTTCGAGTGTGAAAACTTGATAGTCTTGGTTGAGTTTGGTATTTTTTGGACATTTAGGGTCTAGAGATTGCCAATAGCTGCCAAACATTGTGGAACAGGTTTGTTTTCTTGCCAAACTCTTGCACATCATGGGGATTACGGGTTCACGAGCACTTCACATTTGCACTTGTTTGATGCAGTGCACTCAGGGGTTGTCAATTGTTCTTATCAAATGTTTTCATGCCAAGGGTTAAGTCTATGCATATTTTGCAACATCGTTGAGCATTTGCACAGCATGAGGCCCGCTACAACTATATGCAGTAAATCTTAGATGCATGCGCACTTGAGAGAGTACCTGTCATTGTGCAAGCACTATTCTTGCACA
The DNA here is from genome assembly GCF_053477565.2 of Lygodium microphyllum. NCBI lineage: Eukaryota > Viridiplantae > Streptophyta > Polypodiopsida > Schizaeales > Lygodiaceae > Lygodium > Lygodium microphyllum. The sequence goes on along the minus strand of NC_141135.1, from coordinate 200,936,904 downwards.
AACCATATTTGGGATATTCATAAGCAAGTTAGGAACCTCTGGTTGAGTGGCTAAGGTGGTTGGGTGAGTTAGAGGGTCGTGAAGGACATTGCCAATTGTTAGATGGGTTGTTTTTTGGTCAACATCTTCAGGACCATCATTTCTTGAGAGATAGTGTGATTTTGGGTGGGTGGAGCAGAGATTGACATTTTTGATTGAGTGTTGAGAGGTGAGGTTAAGGATTTTTTATAGTCAAGGAACTTTGTTTGCATAATGCATGATGCACAAGAACATGTAGATAGGCTAGGCACAAATCATGAGTGGATGAGCACCAAGTTCTACTTCAAAGGAAAGAGCAAGGCCCTTAAAATTTCAAAAGCATCATCTAGCAGCCTAGTGCTTCCATTACTTATAGAAAATTCTCCAAGATCATCTTGTTGGCATGAATCAATTTAGAGCTAGTTTTGTTTCCTTGGTTCATCGGCTCTCTGGAATCATCACTTTCATTACCATTTAGGCTTGTTGTTAGGATATGGGTTAACAACTTCAAAGGTGTAGTTCTTCAACATTTATGGCACTAAGGGTTTACTTTAAAGTCTTGCTATGGGAGGGTAACAATATTCCTCAAGTCAAATTGGTGTTTCTGTCCTCACGAAAATGAAAGAGATTGCTTATGCCTACCTTGGCAAACGTGTGTCAAACGCCATGATTACTATCCTTGCTTACTTCAATGATCACAATGTCAAGCCACCAAAGACACATGAAGAATTGCAAGTCTTGAGGTATCTAGGATTATAAATGAGCCTACTATTGCCTCTTTGTCATATGGAGTTGACAAGAAGGAAGGTATTGTGGTGGTGTTTGAATTTGGTGTGGTAGCATTTTCTAAGGGTAGTCTGATGACGAATTCCAGCACACAGATGGCATCAATGATGGCTTGAAGTATTGATCATGGCTTGATTGTAGCCCATCAATGATTGAAGGATAGGTGGGCAGTCCGTTGATCATGGATAATGGCGAAGATTGTGACAAAATAGCCAACTGAGCAGGATGACATAGGCATCATAGAGAAATGATGAAAAAATCAACACAATGTGATGAAATAACGGACTGACATGGCGCCCTATTCAAAGAGGCATACGGCAGTTGTCAGGATGGCGGTAGTTTGAAATGCATAGGCGGCATTTCAAACAAATCCATTGATGAACTGGCAGAATTTTGACATATAAGCAATGAAGATGGCGGGTTCGATGCAAGGATGATGATGATGATTGAAGCAGCAACATTTGGAAATGCTATATGGCGGCTACCAGTATTCAACATGCCATTACATGTAACACAAGATCAAGAATGTAAATAAAAAAGTTTCAATACGGTAAATAAATTATAGTGAAAGAAAATGATAAAATATGTAAAGACTACTAAATTAGAAGCTAGGATAAATTGTATAACACTACATTGAATAAATTATCTTAAGTTCCTTATAAACAAACAATTGCACTAAGAAAAAATTCCTTAACATTTATACATGGTGTAAATATTAAAAAAGGTGGAATATCGCATTGAAAATGTTTCTTTTTACATTTACAATTTATATAAATATTATGACAAGTGAAAGTTGTATTAATAATAATCCATTTAGCATTTACAAATTATATGAATATAAGAGAGGGTGAAAATTGTATCAAGGGTATTTCTCTTTGCATTTAAGAATTTCTCAAAATATTTTATTAAGATCTATGACCATGAAAAATAGATTTTCTTGGTATTTAAAATAAATTAGAACACTTAAAGTAGATGATAAGAAATTATCGATGAGTACTTCTTAAGGAATAAAATCTCACTATTATTTCCAAGATCCGATAAATTCTCATAATTTAGGATAAACTCTAGATTCTTAATATGAGCAAGCGATCAATCCTTGACAAGGGTTACGAATGAAAGATTGCAAACAAAGACCAATAACAACTAGGAAAAAGACCTAAAGAGAGAAGGTTAATCGAATTTAAAAAGGGGACTTAGAAAGTCAAATCCAAAGGGGAACTAGGAAAAACCCAAGAGTTAAAAGAAAGCTGAGTTGGAAGGGATTGACTTTAAGCTAAGATATTGCTCAATTGCCTCTCTATTTGTTAGGAATATTACTTGAGGAAAATTGCTTGTGCTTGTAGCAATGCATACAAGTTTAACTTGATGTAGTTAGAAAATTGATTGAATAATAAAAAATTCCAATATTGATGCCAGGAGGCATATTCCACGGTGGATTCCGTGCCACGGTGGATTCCGTGAGGTTTTACGGTGGATTCCGTAAACTTAGATGACCGGGGCTCATACACAAAGTGGATTCTTTGTGCGAGAAGTTGATGGGGACGCCTGTCCTTTTCGGGCGTTTCATTAATTTAGTGTGTACATGGGTGATTCCATAGTAGGTGATTCCGCAAAATGCATATTAAATTAATAAACGTTTATGAGTTTAGAGTGCGCACTCGTAATAAATTAATGTTAGGATTTATTTCTAACCAGTTGATTTATTTATATAGCTGAAGACTGCTAGGTATTCACTTTTATCGGTTTAATTGTATTATTTTACTAACGATTGTGAATGCTTCAGTTGATGTGTAGAGATAGCAGCAGTGGCGGAGGAAAGCATTGGAGTCTAGCGAGTATTCGACCTATGGATTATATTTTGATAGGCGCCACGCCTATATTTTGTTATGTCTATTGAGGCATCGATTATTTATTATTATTTTGTATGCGCCTATGCGCACGGATATATTATTTCTATTTGGGACATTGTGTTGGGCGTGCCAGACTCTATGGGCACCGTCCATTAGCTTTATTTCCTATTTTTGTAGAAAGCAAACTCAAAAGCTAAAAGCTTGTCATATTTTTGTAAATTGGGCTATTATTGAGCATGAAGATGGAAATATACATAAAATACATGCTTTGTGAAGCGCTCACACAAGGCATGGGGGGAGATTGAACCCAATGGGTCTCTTGCTTCTTGTCGTTCATGCTTTTACATTGTTTTTTGTGCAAAAAGGTAGAGTTCATTGTTCTTGGGGACCTTCCGGGATTCACTACGTGAGCATACAGCGACCGATCTGCGCACCAGTGGTATCAGAGCGGAGCTGAGATCAAGAGCTTCCAATCGCTACCCATCTTGTGCGAAGGCGGAGCTCCAGGAACGATCGGGCTCTATAGTCAATCTCGTCGCGAACCGTCGATACAGACAGACTTCTGGTGATCAAGAACCCCTGTTTCTACTCTCAGATCGCGAAGGACTAGGCTGTACAGGCGGAGGACCACGCATTCATCTCCATCATCAAGTTATCAAAACAGAGAGATAAGCTTTCTTCATATCATAGTTAATTACTTCAAAAAGGCTTAAGACTAAGCTTAGAAGCTTCAAAGAAGCTTCAAGCTTCAAATTTTTCGCTGTGGTATCTCAGGAGGTGTCCAGGTTTTTCACGCCGTGCTGAAAACGCCCCCTCCCCCCCCCCAACGAAATCAGACGATTGATTTTGATTAAGCTTCTCAAGCTTAATCCCTTAAGTCAAAGCTAAACTACTCAAGTCAAGTCATACAAGGCAAGCAAGTCAATAAACTCTGGGTCCTGCACTTCTGAAGTCAAGTCCTGCAAGTCGACTGGAATCAAGTCCTGCAAGTTCATCAAGTCGACCTAAGTTCTGCAAGTCTGCAACTCTGCAAGTCGGCTAAGTCTGCAACTGTGCAAGTCAGACTAGTCAACTGGAGTCAGAACTGACTAGTACTCAAAACTCCTAGAAGGGCTATTCCTGCGCAAAAACTCTGAACTGCAAAGTTGTTCGTGGCAAGGTATTCTACCCATCCACAGGTCCGTTGAAGTATTTTCAGCAAACAAAGAAGAAAATATTGCAGATTTTCTGAAAATTGAGAAAGAAGTACCCAAAAATACATAGCCTTGTAACCCCGAATTTGAGCTACGCTCATCCCGCTAACCTGATTTTGAGTGAGAAAGGTCTTTTGAGTTTTACAGGATGACGACACCACATATGGATGATCCTATGGCTGAAGACGACCTACCTGAGCCTACCATGGAGCAAAAGCTGGATCTAATCATGCTGCAATTGGAAGAAGAATGAAGGGCTAGGCAAGCATTGCAAGCGCAATTGACAAAATTACAAAGAGCGTCTACCGACAAAGAAGAACCTCAAGCTGAAGATTTGATTCGACGTACCATCGACGCCACTCTTGAAGCTCAAACCATTCGCAAGGAATCAAAGATAAGTAAATGAAGTTTCAAATTTCGCACTTTCAATGGCATACGAGAAGGAAAGACTGTTTTATCATTCATTAGCCAGTTTGATGACTATTTCCATGAGGAAACCTATCCAGAAAAAGATAAAATCAAGTGTGTTACTAATCATTTGGTAGACAGAGCATCACTTTGGTGGACTGTAGTACGCAAGAGCATAGAATGTCCTGCTACTTGGGAAGATTTCAAGAAGAAGTTCATGCAGAATTTCCTTCCACCGCAATTTCATGAGAAGGCTATCAAGCAATGGGATTTACTTCAACAACGAGATCGTGAGCCTATTCCACAGTATACAGAGCGTTTTTGGAATGCACTTCTACAGCTACGCATGCTTGAAGATGTACCAGAGACGACACATAAGCGGAAGTATATGTCTGGACTTCTTGGACATTACTACGCTGAAGTTTCAAGCCTGCTACCCTTGAAGACGCTATCTCACTAGCTCACGACACTGAAGATAAGTTACGCGGTAGAGACAGACGACCACAGCAATTCCAAGCCAATGGTAATTATGGATCTAAACAATTCAATTTCAATTTTAGAAGGTTTAATCCAGGTCGTTTCTCATCACCATCTTTCTGCAAGAATTGGGCTAAACCACCTGCATTACCATCCAATGTCAATCCAAATCCTAAGCCTATTCCACAAGCAAATCCAAATGTACCCAGACTTCTAGCCATTGCAAATAATGTAACCAAAGCCAAGCCAATAGTATGCTATAAGTGTCACCAGCCTGGACATCTCGCAGCAAATTGTCATTCAAAGAAGCCACGAGCACATATCAACTATCTTGGAGCCATGGACGAAGACGAGCATGAGGATATGCCTGATTTCACTGAAGATGAGAATGATACTACTACTATTTCTGACACTTTACTAGGTATGCCTACTCCACATTCATTATTGACTATGAAATGTTTAGTGCATGGAAAGGAAAGAACTATCTTGCATGATGACGGTAGTACTCATGACTTTATTTCAGCAAAATTGGTAAAGGAATTGAAATTACAGACTGTACCTACGCATTATCGCATAAAAGCTGCATTTTTAGGCACTAGGTATAATGGCACACAAGAAGTACAAGATTTAGAGATTCAAATTGGTTCATACATTGAAAGAAGAAATTTCTTAGTTGTTCCATTACAGCCGAGTGACATTATTCTAGGAATCCCTTGGCAACACCAGCATAATCCAAATATAGATTATTCCACACACACAATGAATATTAATTTTCAAGGAAAATCTATTACATTATATGGTATGCATGTATCTAATATTTTTCCACTGCTTTCACATACTCAAGCAAAACGTGCATTACGCAAGAGTACTAAATCATATCTCATTTGGGTGAATGAATTGCAAGCAAAAGAAAATCATATGCACCCTAGGCATAAGGAATTTCTTGCATATTTTAAGGACTGTTTTGCAGAAGACCTACCACCAGGTTTACCTCCTTCATGTCCAGAAGACCATAAGATTGATTTAATCCCTGGCACACAACCACCTTGCAAAGCACCATATAGGCACAATCAGATAGAGCAAAAAGAAATCCAGAGTCAAGTTGAAGAATTACTAAATAGAGGTTTAATTCGACCTAGCAGTTCTCCATTCGGTGCACCTGTACTTTTAGTCAAGAAAAAGAATAATACCTATCGTATGTGTATTGACTATCGAGCTTTAAATAAGATCACTGTAAAGAATAGGTATCCTATACCTAGAGTTGATGACCTTATGGACAAACTGCAAGGATCTTCTATATTTAGTAAAATTGACCTTAAGTCTGGATATCATCAGGTGAGGTTAGATAAATCTGACATATTTAAAACTACATTCAGAACACAGTTTGGCCATTACGAATTCTTAGTCATGCCATTCGGATTGACTAATGCACCTGCCACTTTCAGTAGAATGATGAACCGTATCTTTTTAAAATATCAGTACTGTGTGATTGTTTTCTTTGATGATATTTTGGTGTTTAGTCAAAATGAGAAAGAGCATTATGAGCATTTATCATTAGTTTTTCAATTATTGAAAGAAAATCAATTGTTTGCAAATCCTGAAAAGAGTGAATTCTTTAAGACAGAAATTGAGTATTTAGGTCATATTGTATCATCTGAAGGAATTAAAGTTGATCCTAAGAAAATTGATGCAATATTGCATTGGCCTATTCCTAAAAACATGCATGAGTTACTCTCATTCCTTGGTCTTGCTAGTTTCTATAGGAAGTTTGTACGTAATTTTTCATTACTTGCTTTACCATTAACCAAACTTCTCAAGAAACGAATTGTTTATCAATGGACCGAAAACCAACAGAAATCCTTTGACTTACTGAAACGTGCATTAACCAATGCCCCTGTTCTACAGTTGCCTGACTTTAATAGACCATTCTTTCTAGTTGTGACCGATGCTAGCGGATCAGGAATAGGAGCCGTACTAATGCAAGACAATCATCCAATAGCATATTCTAGTTCTAAGCTGAAACCCTCTGAACTGAAATATTCCACTTATGACAAAGAACTATTAGTAGTTGTACAAGCATTAAGACAGTGGAAACACTACTTAATGGGTTCAGAATTCATGATAAAGACCGACCAGCAAAGCATTAGACATTTACTTAGCCAACCCCAAATTTTTGACCGCCATATCAAATGGGCATCCTTCATTCAAAGTTTTCATCCTATCATTCAATACCAACCTGGAAAAGAAAATGTAGTTGCTGATGCATTGAGTAGAAGACCTGCAATTCATAATATTTCTGTCATATCTTTTGATTCTTTGATTGCTATGAAAGATACATATCACCAGGATATTACTTTTCATTCTGATTGGAATAAATTAGTTCAAAATAATTTCATTCGTGTTGATTCATTGTCATATAATGATGGATTTATGTTTTATGAAAAGAGACTGTGTGTTACTATTCCATTTTGATCTTTTGTTTTGAATGAAATTCATTGTCCCCCATATCAAGGTCATAGAGGTATCATCTCTACATTACATATGTTAACTGAAGATTTTTATTGGCCGCATATGGATGCAGATGTATCTAATTTCGTTTCTGAATGTTTGATTTGTCAAATAATAAAAAGACATCATGGTAAACAGTATGGACTACTAATGCCTTTGTCTATTCCATCTAAACCTTGGGAACATATTTCTATGGATTTCATTACTGGTTTACCAAATACTAAATCTAACCATGATATGATTTGGACAATTGTAGATAGATTTAGTAAGCAAGCATATTTCATTCCATGTAAGAAAACTTTAACAGCATCACAAGCAGCACATTTATTTTTGAAAATTGTTTTTACTAACCATGGATTGCCAAAAGTTATCATTTCAGATCGTGATTCTAGATTTTGTAACAAATTTTGGATTACACTGTTTGCTAACCTAGGCACAAAGATTGATTTCTCATCTGCATTTCATCCAGAAACTAATGGACAAACAGAAGCCACAAACAGCACCATTCTAGATATTTTACGTGCATATACTATCTCTAAACCTCAGACATGGGACACTCATTTGCATCTATTACAGTTATGATGCCAGGAGGCATATTCCACGGTGGATTCCGTGCCACGGTGGATTCCGTGAGGTTTTACGGTGGATTCCGTAAACTTAGATGACCGGGGCTCATACACAAAGTGGATTCTTTGTGCGAGAAGTTGATGGAGACGCCTGTCCTTTTCGGGCGTTTCATTAATTTAGTGTATACATGGGTGATTCCATAGCGGGTGATTCCGCAAAATGCATATTAAATTAATAAACGTTTATGAGTTTAGAGTGCGCACTCGTAATAAATTAAGGTTAGGATTTATTTCTAACCAGTTGATTTATTTATGTAGCTGAAGACTGCTAGGTATTCACTTTTGTCGGTTTAATTGTATTATTTTACTAACGATTGTGAATGCTTCAGTTGATGTATAGAGATAGCAGTAGTGGCGGAGGAAAGCATTGGAGTCTAGCGAGTATTCGACCTATGGATTATATTTTGATAGGCGCCACGCCTATATTTTGTTATGTCTATTGAGGCATCGATTATTTATTATTATTTTGTATGCGCCTATGCGCACGGATATATTATTTCTATTTGGGACATTGTGTTGGGCATGCCAGACTCTATGGGCACCGTCCATTAGCTTTATTTCCTATTTTTGTAGAAAGCAAACTCAAAAGCTAAAAGCTTGTCATATTTTTGTAAATTGGGCTATTATTGAGCATGAAGATGGAAATATACATAAAATACATGCTTTGTGAAGCGCTTACACAAGGCATGGGGGGAGATTGAACCCAATGGGTCTCTTGCTTCTTGTCGTTCATGCTTTTACATTGTTTTTTGTGCAAAAAGGTAGAGTTCATTGTTCTTGGGGACCTTCGGGGATTCACTACGTGAGCATATAGCGACCGATCTGCGCACCAAATATACTAAGTCTACAATATGATAAAAAGAAAAGCATACTAGACCTCTTGAAGGCTGGTTGCACGTTCCTCTCTAAGGGAGAATAAATTACTGCCTCTCGGAGAGTTTTTGGATCCAACCCTGATATAGCGAGAGGTCTCTCCGTAGAAAATCCTTGGGCAACAAGAGTTGAGGGCCCCAGAGGGGCTTTGGTTGGTAAACTCTTAGACTCCTAGGAACCACCTAAGCTCCTACGTGACTCAAGATGGATTTCTTGAGGCCTCGGTACTAGTTAGGGGCAAAAATCCTGGTGAAATAAAGGCCTTCATGCCATTCTTCTGTATAGGTGGAAGGTGAACAATTGTATAAGAATTTTCTATTAAATAAAGAAGCTATCTTTCAAAAGGTTTCTTATTATTTGTGTGTTATGATTTTTAAACTATGTAAACGAATAATGTGATTAAAAGGGTCAATTAAAGAAGTTGATTTTATGCATACAACTTAAATGTGTTGGGTAAGCAAATAATTAAAACTAGTTAATCCCAAATAAGAGATCTTAACTTACCTAGAAACAAAATTTAGGTTGATTCTTGTGGGAATGGCCAAGATCTTCCATTTTGAAGTGGACTTGAGAGAGTCTAGGTAGAAAAACTCTTATTATTCAAAAGATTATTGAGTGGCATTGCCTAGAAAAATCACCTCAATGGACTACTAAATTGTGCCACAAAGGATGTCTCAAGCAATCATGTTACACATGGTATGAGAGCGAAATGAAATTAACATATATGAAGGATTTGTTATAACCTTGTTCAAAGAAATGTTTAATGAAAATAATGATTCACCTTATAATTATTGGTAGAATCTCTTTCAGAATAATGATGATTGGCAAAAATTATTGGTATTTCAAGCAATGTTTATCTCGGCAATGCATTTCCTTGATTTTGACTAGTGGGATTACTTCATGAGAATCTTGGAGCATATATACAATCTGTCACCACCATTGTATCAAGAGCATCAATGGATGCGAAACGAGGTCTATTCATTTATCAATGCCGATAGACTTGCCTACATTCAAAACAACCTTAAGAGAATCAAGTGGATGGAAGACCTTAAATTGTTCAAGCTATTCGTCTTCGAAGAATTGTGCCCAAATTCCATCCTTAATATAGGTGGAGAATGGATTCAACAAAACGGTTACCTTTATGATTAAGTGCTCCAAGTTCTTATGGCTGAGCGTGTTGGCATTCTATGGCACTTGTGCTGCCACAATTATTTTTAAAGATGGGTTTCCAAATCTTCCCAAAAAATACAAAATCTTAAAAATAATTGATGAACCTCCAACCTACAAAACCATTGATGCATTAGAATTTCACGATTAGAATTGTTGTAATCCAAGAGTCTCACTATCTTGATTCCAGCTATGTACTTGATGTAATAAAGAAATTTGGTTGGTCCTATTACGAACCATGAATAATAAAATAGTCTTAAATTTTTGCAAGATTGCATACTTCATACTAATCGTATGCTATAAATTTAAATATTTGTGGATTCAAGTATTGAAAAGACCCTAAAAGAGAGGTAAGTATTGTAAGCACTCAAGATGTGCAATTAATATTATAAATGTTAACAAAACTAGGCTATTGCACCTTCCATGTCTATGCTTGCCCCAACTAAAGTGCAAGAGAAGAAATTTCCTCTCAAGTAAATCAAACTTCCTAAAATTGATAGCAATGGAAAGGATGTCGAATCTGAAGTGAAAATTTGGATCGAATCTATGGAGGATAACTTTGCTGCTATAGGTAGTAATGTTCCTCCAAATCAGGCGATGATAGCAAAACTAAAGTTGATAAGTAAAGCTTGAATTTGGTGGAAACAATGGTGCAAGGACCAAGGGGTTGTGGAAGTAACCATTACTTGGGACAAGCTGAAGAAGAAAGGGAAAATGTTTGTTAATGAGTATGTTTTGAAGGTGAGGAGCATTGCAGATGCTTTAGTAGTGATTGATGCAATGCTTGATGATGATGATTTGGTTTCATCTACTTTGGGTGGCCTTAATAATGAGAAGGCTTGGAGATCATCTGTTACTTCTGTATATGTATGTAAGCCATTTCTAGATTTTGATAAGTTGGTGATAAGTTGGTCACTCATGATTACCGAAGTGATCAATATGCATGGTGACTCATCTAAAAGAAATGCTGAGCATGTCCAAGAATTCTACTCAAGTTCAGGAAGGAGACATGGCAAATTCTCTTTGAGAGGCCATGGTATGGGATGTGTTGGTGGTAACCAACAAAACAGGTTAAATCAACATTTTGGTAAAATACAAGTTTCAAGAGACCGAGGAAAATTTAGAGGCCAGGGTAGCTCTAGAGGAAGAGGTGGATGGCAGAACAGAGGTTCTAGAAATTTTGCTATTATTTGCCATTATTGTGGCAAAACAAGTCATATTGTAGCCCATTGTTATGCTAAGAGGGATGGTATTTGCTGTGGTAAATTGTAGCAACGAAACTATGCATCATCTTCACAATGGAATGAAGATAAAAATGAGTGTCTATTTGTTATGCAGCATATGATGAATGTAGTTACAGGAAAGGGGACACATAATGATGTGTGGTATGTCAATTCAGGTGCATCTAATCATATGACCAGTCATGTTGAATGGTTTGGAGAGATACAAAACTTACAAAATCCAGGTTATGTGCAGATGGGTGATGATTCGTGCCACCCAATTTCACACATTGGAAAGACTCCCTTGTTCTTGCATGACAACCAAACAAAGAGTCTAACATATTTATTGCATGTGCCATCAATCACAAAGAATCTAGTGTTTGTTGGCCAAATTGTAGAGCAAATTTTGCAAGTTTGATTTAATGCAAAAGGTTATTTTGTAGAAGACTTTAACGATAAGTACAGATTGATCGCAAAAGAAGTAGAGTTGGTCGCATGTTCACTTTAGATGCTAGAATTCTTGCAATGGATGCTGTGTTTGGTTGTATTACATATGTTCATATACTAGATAAGCTCCGAAAGAAGCTTGATCCCAAGACTAAAAAATGTATTTTTATTAGATACTCTTTAGAGCAGAAAGGGTATCATTTTTATAACCTTATCACAAGTGAGTTCAGAGTGATTAGGGATGTTATTTTTTATGAGATGGGCAATAATCTAGGAGACTAAGAAGTAGCCCCACATCTTCAACTAGATCCAGAAGTGTTGCAAGCAAAGACAAAGGAAAGAAGAAAGTGTTGGATGGTAATGATGCATCCACTAGTCATTTGGGATTTGATGGAGATTCTAGTGGTTTAGAGAGTTTGGATGATTAGCTTGGTATTCCTTCAGTTAGAACACTAGGTGTACAGAGAGCACATAGTAATGTAAAGGCTCCACTAAGTGATCCAGTGGTACAAAGGTCTAGCAGAGTTAGATACCTTGTTAAAAGATTTGGTTTTGAAGGTTATGCAACTCATCATTATGCTTATATAGTAAAGGTAGTTGAGGATGCTGAGCCCAATTATTTTGAGGATGTTGTTGGTCATGCTCATTGGGATGCAACAATGGATGAGAAGATGGATGTATTAGAAGCCAATAAGACTTGGGATTTGGTACCCTTACCTAAGGGCAAGAAAGCTATTGGCTATAAGTGGGTTTACAAAGTCAAGCATGATGGTTTGTTTAGCAGGGTATAAGGGTACATTGATTCCAAAAGGCTATGGTAAACATATGTCATATATTATAAAGAGATATTCAGTCCAGTTGCTAGGATGTTAACTATTAGATGCCTGATTACCTTGCCAGCATCCAAATGTTAGAGTTTGCAGCAAATGGATGTTAAGAATTCCTTCTTGCATTGTGATTTACAAGAAGAGGTGTAATGGAGCAACCATCAGGTTATAAGGATTTAGAGCATCCCACATATTTGTGTAGGTTAAAGAATGCACTCTATGGGCTGAAGTAAGAACCTAGAGCATGCTTTGACAAGATCAAAGAGTATCTTGTCAATATTGACTTTTGTATTTCTGATGCTGATCACTCACTTTATGTGAGAAGGGGAGATGCAGGTTTGGTCATCATAGTCATCTATGTGGATGACTTGATTATTACAGGTGATAGTGACAATGGGATTGTTGAAGCTAAGGACTTCTTGAAAAAGAAGTTTGAGATGAAGGATTTGGGTGAGCTAACATACTTTCTTAGTATTGAGGTGATTAGATGTGATGATGGTATATGGCTATCCAAAAGGCAGCATGACTTGGATATATTATCCAAGTATGGTATGACAGCATGCAAGCCTCTTTCAATACCATTGGAGAAAAATGTGAAGTTGAGTGTTGACATTGGGGATGAGATAGAAGACCATATTATGTTCAAGAGGATAGTAGGGAGACTGTTTTACATGACTATCACAAGGCTAGACTTGAGCTATGCTATTGGCCTTGTCAGCTAGTTTATGTAGATGCCTAGTAAGCCTCATTTGGATGCAGTTAGATGCATATTGAGGTATGTGAAGTCCACTTTACACTATGAAATGTTTTATGAGACAGGTAAGTATGTACATGTCTTTGGATACACAGATGCAGATTGGGCTGGTAGCATGTCAAACAAAATATTTACTAGTGGATTCATGTTTTTTCTTGGTAGTGCAATACTTACACGGAGTAACAAAAAGCAATCTATAGTTGCTTCATCGAGTAGAGAGGCCGAGTCTGCTATGGAAACATGTGAGGTGATGTGGCTTTGTAAAAGTTGTTAGGTGATTTGGATGTGCAGAGAGATGGTCCAGTTATCATTCACTGTGAAAACATGAGCAACATACAGCTAGCTAGGAACCTAGTGTTTCATGCTAGGACAAAACACATTGAGGTGTACTACCACGTTATGAGAGAGAAGGTACTTGTAGGAGACATTGACTTGGTATATGTCAATATACAGGATTAGATGGCTAACATTTTCACAAAGGCATTGGGTATAGATAAGCTTCAAAAGTTTCGAAGCTTACTTGGAGTTGTAGAGATAGAGTTGAGCTTAAGGGGGAGTGTTAAGGTGGCAAGCTCAACACGTGCAAACATTGATGATGGACCGCCTGGCTAGATGGGTTCACACATCTATACTTAGCACATCGGCATTGGTCATTATGATACTCACATGGCCATTAGCTTATTACTTATTATATTTAGTTGTTAAATTTATCTACAGCTAGCAAAGATATAGTGCCAATCGATTAGTATAGTCTGTTATGCAGTGTTTCAATTAGTAGGCCACTTTTCTTTATATTGTATATTGTGTGAAAGAAGAAGAAGAAACCAACAAGAAAACGTTTTGGCCTCCATCTCCCTTCTTGTGTTCTTGAGTGAGATTCCTCTTGTGTATACTATGTGTGTTTGGTGCAGTAGCTAAAGCAAGTCCCCCCACCATGCAATTCTTGACACTGCTCTTGCATCCGCTCTTCAAAACCCTCGCGCCTGACTTTAGTGAGACATGCAAACTTGAGGTCATCCTATGTGCAAAATTTTCCTACTGCTTATCTCTTATACCACTAAAATGCTACACCTTTGAAAGTGGTAGGGAATATTGCCAACCAATGCTTGGGGGTTGTGGCATTGTTGCCTATGTACGCTACATGAACTCAACTACATAAATATCATTGCACTCTCCCTTAAAGATGGAAAATGTGACTATATTTGCTTGCCTGTCATTTGCTTTCCAAGAAGGATCTGACTAGGAAGGGGACCTTGAGTCGCAATGGGGACTTTTGTAAAGAGTGCTGCTAGGGCATCAAAGGAGGCTTATGCTGCTAGCTTGTTCTCACCTTTGATTTTTTCCTTCTCTCTTCTCACGTATCTCTAGACTTGTTCTAGTGCTTGCCTCTTGATTGTGTCATTCATCACGGAGTTATCTTCAACCAGTTTGTATGTACTCAATAAAATAGAATTAGAAGGGCTTTAGTCTCTGGAGGACTCTGTTGCTAACATTTCTTCTACTTCTTTTCAACATCTTTGAATTTAACTTTCATTCCACCATAGAGGGGAAGATATTCACTTCTGAAGGTATCAAAACTCATTCGTGTGAGCATCGTTGTGGTGCAATCATCATAGTAATGCCAGCTTCTGATGTTTTCAACAATGTATGTTGTGAAGAATACTCTATCTACCAACTTTGAGTGGATTGCTAATCGAACAAACAAAAGGTTGTTAGTGCACCAAGCATCCCACTTATCTTGCTGTTGAGTATCCATGAATAGATTCCAACTCTTTTCCTTCTTATTCTTGTGAACTTCAACTGACTATGACTCCTAAAGCTTCTTCACAGCCACCCACTTGATGATGTCAAGAAACTCTTGAATGAAGGCCAAATGTTACATGGATAGTCATTCTCTCTATTTTTTCTCTTTAGTTTTCTCCCAAATAATTTGCCACCAAGATGCATCTCTGTTGCTTCAATAGGGAGAGAAAATAGTCCACCACATAGAGCTTGCATGAAGATGGTAATATGTTTCCACTATTGTGGAATAAATTTCTTCTAAAAAGTGTATTTGGAAATGAAAATTTTGATTTCTTTAGTGGTAGAAGGAACTTTGCAAGCATCCATTAGATTCTTCTCCTCTCAACAATGTCATTTCGTTCATTTTCAGCCCCTTTTGTTGCCTATTGATGGCATTTTTTTCCAAATGCGTACAAAAAACATGGAGCCCTAAGAGTAATATCAAGAAAATGGAGAATCTATTGCAAGAAAATCTGTCTTATATAATCAACAAGTATGTTCTTTATATTTTAATCAACCACAATAGGAAAAATAATACCAATCTTCTCAAATCTTCACGCAACATCATATAACAATTCTCCCACGGATTTATCACAACAAATTTAAACACATTCTTCATACTCTTCATCAAGAGATCAAGAAACACAATGGAATTCTCCACTTTGAATGGAAATCATTACATAGTATTTATCTTCAATAGCTTCATAGTCTTTATCGTCTCTCTCATAATCTCTCACTCATAGATACACTATTTTGCATAAATTTGGTTATCTTTCACACACACTCTCTCAATAGTACAATGAAATAATAAATAATAATAATCCATAACCCCTATTTGATTATGGATACCCCTCCCAAGAGGTATGTCTGGACATGAAAGGTCACTAGAGCCACTACAGTATCCCTTCGTAGCTCAATAGTGTCATTGTCACTTTTTGAGTTTTCAGCAGCTACTTCTTCCACTTCTTTGAGCTATTTTGAACTTTATCCATCTCTTTCCAAGATTAGAAAAATTTTCAAAGCTACACATTCATCCAACATAACACTTACAGAGGCATACAAAATAGAATAGAACAGAAATAGAGACTCTATAAAAGGTCAATAAAGGGTCTATAGAACCATACAGAAGGTCATTAAAAATTATTTAGCTCAACTAAAACCATCAAGAATCATTGAATAATCTTCCAAACAATCTCAAACTCCATCAATCACATCATTCCATCCTCTCATAGAGAAAGAAAATCTAACAAAACAAAAGCTCAACAGAACCAATTAGACATTATAAGGACACCAATAGATTATCACATCTCTATTGAAAAACATCATGAGCTTCTTAAACAACCTATTCAAACTTATTCCAAACACTCTTAATAACTTCAAAAATAACTAATAATAATTAAAAATCAATCAAGAATCAATCATTCAGTCCATAAAAATGACAAAAATCATTTCAACAGTTGACAGAAAAGTAAACTCCAAAATCTAATGCTAGATCCAATTACAAAGCAAGAAAGAGGGAAAAATAAGAATCCTACTTTTGGACAACTCATAAGCTTCTTCAAGCCCCTTGCTTGCAACTTTGTGGAGTATATAAAGACTAAAATTTCTTTATTTTTTAAATTTTTTCTTAACTTTAGCACCTTAATATGCGAACTCTACATTCATATGCAATCTTAAACCTATCTATACTTTGCAAATAATCATCCATGCAACAAAAATAAAAGATCCAATACATAAACACAAATTGATTGCCTCTCGATTTACCATTCCACACTAATCCATGCAACATTTTGGAGTGAAAGCTCCTATTTGGTTGATTAGCGCCTAGAGCATGCATGCCTAGTTGCTCAAATCCATTTGTCTTGAAAACCAAATAAAAATGTCACCACTCTTAGGAGCAACATTATTGAGCGTTGTCAAAGGGGTTTTTGTCGAAATGTCATATCCACCGGGGATGAGAGGTAGAAGGAAATAGAAATAGGAGATGAAAGAGAAGGAAAAGAATAGACAAGAGATAAACACGACAAAGACAAAGCACAATGAATTGAATCAATATATATTGATAGAACCTGGAATCCTTTGCCTAGCACTACTCAGAAGCATTCCCCAAGCATTAGATCTCCTGGAGCTCCCTCATAGACAAGAAAACGTGCATTAAAAAATAGTTCCTTCTCTGCTGCTTGGAACCCAAATTTGATGGCTCCATTGGCTTTGAAAGGGGGGTAAAACCTCAGAACACCTGGGACACCCATGACACTTGGTCACGGATCTCCTAGATCACTTCTTCCTCTTCAAGTTCAAAGTGATCGTGATGCATGCGATTTTGCCTAGCTTTTTCTTTTATGGAGAATCCAATAATTGGCTGAAAAAGCAACTTGCTTTTTTCATGCCATCCTAATCTAGAAGCTTTTCTAACTTTTTTGGATTTTTACAATAAATAATATAAAAATATGCTAAAATTATCCTAACATCTTGTATTTTTGGACCATTCATGCCACTCACACTAGTACTAATGACTTAGATTATATTGATTCTCTTGATCAATAAGAAAGTCGAATGATCATGCACTCTAGAGTTTTTCACACCATGTCCGTGTAATGGAACGACATCGACCCCCTCCGAATTTGCACATGCTCAGGTATGTGCCAAAATCCTAGTTGTCACTAGATTCTGAGTCCTCCTCATCCTCTGCAACCATATCCTTCACTTCTTCATCTACCGTATCTTCCTAGCTAGCCCCTATGTCATGGCCACTATTTTCTTCCAATTTTGGCAACTCATAGGCATTAGATTCCCACCTCTTGAA
This sequence comes from Lygodium microphyllum, assembly GCF_053477565.2. NCBI lineage: Eukaryota > Viridiplantae > Streptophyta > Polypodiopsida > Schizaeales > Lygodiaceae > Lygodium > Lygodium microphyllum. The sequence goes on along the minus strand of NC_141135.1, from coordinate 200,919,162 downwards.
TAATTTGATTCTTTTTCCTACTACTGGAAGTTTTATGGCTGTCCCATCCAGTTCATTTAATGTATAAATAGCATTATCAAACACATGTCTTACCACATAGGGTCCAAACCATCTTTTGGAAACTTTATGCATGTCACTATGCTAGTTGTCTAAATTGCTATCATAAACCAATACCCAATCCCCATCTTGTATGGTTCTTGGCCTCAATCTATGTCTTCTATCAAACCATTTCTTGTTCTATATCCTTGCTACCCTTAACTTTGCAATTGCTGCCTCTATGTCCTTTGATTTTCTTTCCAACTGTCTTATGCATAAGGCCAACAACTTCTCTCGATTCAACTCCTCCTCCCAAGGTAGCACACTCCATATGACTGTCATCTCTTCTATCGGCATGATAGGTTTTTGACCATACATCGATTTTGCAGGCATATAATCTGTAATAGCACTATGAGTTATTTTGTCAGCCCACAAGCATAAGGGAGCAATCATTGCTACTCTTTTACCTTCTCTCCACATGCTTTTGCCAATGCCTTCACAATAGGTGAATGACCTCTTTCACTTTTGCCATTTCCTTTAGGGTTATATGCTAAAGTTAAAGCAAGCTTTATCTCCAACCGTGCAAAGAAATCATGAGCTTCATCTACATCCAGCTCACGCCTATCTGCAGTTTTTTCCCACACAACCATGCCGATAAAAGATCTCTTCTAAGAGGAAAGTACACATGGAATTTGTCGTCTTAGTACGTAGAGCTCTCCCTTCCACTTGATTAGTCAAGTCTTCATGGGAAAGTATAAGATACCTCATTTTCCAAAGACCTATACGCATCATGACTAAATCCACCACCCACTTAAAATGAAGAGACAATGGATATGTGGGCCGCAATCCATCCCAATGTCTCATAGATGAAAACATTTGAATGTCATGCATGTTTCCACAAAGTGAGCAACATCCTTATACATACTCTGCCACCAATATCTTTCTTTGAGCTTTGCAAAAGTACCCCAAACACCTCTATGGCCAGCCCACAAGCTTTCATGAAATTCTTGCATAACATTTACTTGTGAAACTCTATCACCCAAAACTCGCAATGGCATACCCTGTTTCTTTTTAGCATGTTTTCATAAGTATCCATCTTTTAAGAAAAACCCATAGGCTTTTCTCTTGATCTTCTTAAACTCCTAATCTGACCATTCATCTTTCTTTGTTAATATACTGAGGTATTGACCAATTCTCAGCCACTCTCCTACATATTTGTATTCTAGAAACACTTCTACACAAGATGTAAAACATCTAAAGTGTCTTCTCTTTGTTGTCCAAGTTTTTGTTAATGCTGTAGCAACACCTTGCATTGCTAAATTCACTCTTGCAACATCATTTTCAGACGCAAGAAAGTCATCTTCTTCCTCCTCATCCATCATCCCATCTTCATTCTCATAACGTGCTTGAGATAACATGTTTGCCATTGGGCTATCTTTTCCTGCAATATGCTGAAAATTCAGGGTTCAAAGATTTGATGTATGAAATCCACCAGAGTATAGCAATGTCCGAGGTAGCACAACTAGTAATCATATCAATACTAGCAAACAATCGGTCCCAATGACTACACGAGTACCCATAAAATACTCCTTATCACATTTAAGGGCTGTCACAATTCCCCATAATTCTCTTTTTACCAGTGGATACCTTCTCTGTCGTTCAATCAATACTTTAGCACCAAAGCGTATTGCATTTCTTTGCCCTTTCTCATCATCTTGCCCAATTGCCCAACCAATCCCGATTGGGCTTGTATCAACAACATTAATAATAATAGGCTTTCCATGTGAATAGTTAGCTTTTCTTAATGTAGGAGCAGATTTTAAGAGCTGCTTCAATTTCTTCATTGTTTTTTGATGCTTCCTTTCCCAATGAAATCTATGTCCTTTCCTCAGAAGCTGATATAGAGCATCAGCTACATATGTAAAGTGAGGAATCCATATCAAATAGAACACACATGCACCCAAGAATCTATGCACCTCTGATACATTCATGCATACATCTTGCATTCTATCAATCCCATCTATTTTTGCTGGTGATGGTCTTCACCCATAGGGCCCACACATATGCCCAACAATCAAAACCTCTTCAATTCCAAAGATAGAAATTTGTCCAGAAAGAGTTAAATGCACCTCTTCTAGACGCGTCAAAATCCTGTCAATCCACAATATGGTTTGCAACAAACTGTCTGCACCCATGAGTATCCATCTCTCCATTCTTTTCATCCACTGCACACCCTTTGATTGGAACATCATCCAAGAACGGCATTGTCAATTGTGGTATAAAAACCCTGAGGACCCTATTCCTAGCATTTGTCATGTGTGCCATTGAGTTCGTTGCGCCCTGCACGAGAGTACACATCCATACTAAACCCAAGGGAGTCTTCATGGTTGTGATATTCATGCTTTCAATTGCAAGCTGAAACTGATAGAGATCATCCAAAGAATAGATCACTTTGCCTGCAAAAGCCTCTGCAAATTCATCAACCACAGGACCTGCACCTACATTTCTTATGGTCACTTTATTGACTGGTTGCATGTCTTGAATAAAACTCAAAGCCCTATTCTTTTTGGGCCCAATAAACCAACGATTTGAATACGGGGCTGAAGAGGTCTCCAAGATCTTCATGCGAATCTTTCCATTTAACAAATCCATCAGCTTTGGCAAGTAATCTTTAGGCACTCGAATAGGCCTCAAGTTCCATGGTACATGTGGCACAGTAAATATTACCATAGGAGAGACAACATTTGGATCCACACAACCTATTTCAGTTGGCTAAAATGCAAATGCCTTTCCATGCCTAGCCAACATCAGTTGCCACTCTATGCAGGAGTTGATACATGTCCAACTGGTTAGAATATATTGCATGTATGTCAAGTGAAGATGATAGGTATCCTTCCTGCAGACAATAACTAGTAAATACCTTGGTATAACCAGCAACAAATCAGTCCAAATTTTGGACTTTCAGCACTCACAATATCCCAAAAATCATCTACCACTCAAGTGTTATGATCCAAGTATTTATCAGTAGCAAATAAGCATCACAAATACTTCAACCCTGTAGGTATATTGTTTCCAAATTCAAGACAGCAACTAGTTCATTGTTTCCAGTCTGCAAATAAGCTCCAAACTAAGCATTTAACATTCTAATATCATGCTCAAATGCATGATAATAAGGGCATATACATTGTTAGGATGAAATACACTAGTGCCCTAGAATCACCTATTGTTTATTGCAGTAAATAGCCAGTCTGCACAAGTCTGTGCTGAATATCTCAAAATATGTGAGGAATTTGAAAAAACTTTCTTCTACAAAGTTGTAGATCACATTGAAATGGTTAGGAATAGCAAGCCATTTCTCCAAAAACCATTTTTGTAGCAAGAATAGCTTCTGTAAAAAATGGGCTACAAGCACAATCTCCTTTGATGATGTTTTCTTCAGATCCGATGTCTTCATGTCAAATGGCCATTGCCAAGCCTTCAGGCTTCAGGCATTCAAGCTCTGATACCATGTTGCAAGAGAGGGAGAGAGACAGAGTGGAGCAGAAGGTAAGCCTCAGCTCACTATTCCATTTCATCTATTATTCTTCCATCATACTAACTGAAAGAGACTTACACACATAGATATGACTAACCAAGACTAACAGTGGTTAAGTCACTGACTACACTAACTTATTGAATATCACACACATTTACAATTGTATCCAGCTAATGTCTGTCACACACATAAAGATAGATTGACTGAAGAGTAGTGGGAGCTTGATATTCTAACAGGGCCTAGACTATATGTAATAAGTAATGTGTTGAGAGAGAGAGAGAGAGAGAGAGAGCATGTGTGTGTGTGTGTGTGCGGGTATCTCTGACATCAAGTTGCAATTTAAAACATATTAAGTGTTATGTGTTTAGATTTTCCCAGTGTTTCGAATCAGTGTTTTCATCAGGTTGGAACACACGTTATAAATGGGAAGAGAGATTGATATAAAGAACATCTCTAGTATATTATTTTGGTTGTAGGTTTGGAAAGCCGCGAACCTCTAGAGGGCTTTTTGAACCTACCCCCTTTTCCAAACCTCTCTTTTTCAATTAAAACCCCCTCCCCTCCCCTCTCTCTCATGTGTAATCTCTCCTTCTCTTCCCCCTCCCTTTTTTAATTAAAAGCCCTTCCCTCGCCTCCTTCTCTCTCTCATTGTAGGGTATGAGTTCTCTCTCTCTCTCTCTCTCTCTCTCTCTCTCTCTCTCTCTCTCTCTCTCTCTCTCTCTCTCTCATTAAAACTGGCTCCCTCTCTTTCATGTATAATCTCTCTCTTTCTTTTTCCCCTCCCCTTTTTAATTAAATTTCTCCCCCCTCCCCCCTCTCTCATGTGTAGGGCCTAGGCACTGTATGTGCGTGTGTGCGTGTGTTGAATTAAACTTTTAATTTAAGATTTTCTTTTAATTAAATATTTTTAAAATATTTTTTAATTTAAAGTTTTTTTACATAGTTTTTTACACACTTTGAGAAGAAGAAGAAGAATGATAAGGATTAAAAGAAGAAGAAGAAGAAGAAGAAAGAAAAAGACGAAGAAAGTTTCTCTCTCTCTCTCTCTCTCTCTCTCTCTCCTCTCAGTTAGATTAAACTTTTTAATTTTAACTTTTCTTTTAATTAAACATTTTCAAAAAAAAAAGTTCTTAGGGCATAGTTTTTCACACACTTTGAGAAGGAGATAGAAGAAGAAAAAGAAGGATAAGGATTTTTTTAAAAAGAAAAAGAAAGAGAAAAACACAGAGACAGAGAGAGAGAGAAGGGAATAGAGAATAGAATTTTTGAAATTAAACTGTAGAGGGAGCTCATGCTCAACCGCCAAGACTCATGGACCGCTTATTGTTTCAAGCATTTCAAGTGAGCACAAATGGCTATCTCTCACCTAGCCAATGTGCCTTCGATCCTACTAGGGTATAGTGAGCTTACCTTGATGCCTGAATGAGTAGCCTCCTCCTTCAAGCAAGTCGGTAGCTCCACAATTCGTGATGTGAGCTCAAGCATCCTCAAGCCTTCACCTCCAAGCTCCATCCTCCATAGCCACGCGTGAGATAAGAGAAGAGAATAGAAGAGAAGAAGAAGAAGAAGAGAGAATATGATGGAGAGCTTCTTCTCCAAGATCCCTCACCCTCACCCTCACATACTCACTTCCTCACACTCTCACACTCCCTCTCTCAAGTACACACAAGCAAGCAAGAAGGAGAGAAGAAGGGAAGAAGAAGAGTCCACTTTAGCCACACACCAAAGAATGAGCTTCTCATTCACTTTTGAGTTTATATACAAAACCCTTATCCCTTTGGACACCCATCCCCTTTTTTACATGACCAGCCATTTGTTGGGGGTAAAGGCGCCTCCGGCTAGCCACCTATGTATTACTACACTGATAGTACCCGCCATTGTGCACTGTAGGTGGCCGAAGCCCATCACCATCACTTTATTCTTTATTCTTTTAGTGACAGTTTGAATAAAGGAAGGGCTAGTCACACATTGTGACTATTGGAGTTCCCATTTTGTGTCTCTCTCTTTCTTGCTCTTGCTCTCTCGCCATTGCTCTTTCAAGCAAGCTTCGATCCTTCTCACCTTTCAACTGGTATTAGAGCATGGATTCATCACTACTCAAGCTTGGTTCATACAGTCTTCATCTTCGTGTTAAATCCCTACATTCATTGGGTTTTCTCCTCGGCAAGCATAGCTTCTTCCACCTTGGTATATTCGTATGCTTCCATTGCTTCTCAGCTTGCACCAGCCTTGAATAGGCTTGGTCTGCCACTTGAGTGGGCTTCCTTGAGCATCATTGGTGCCTCCCATATGCCCCATAACCCTTAGTATAGGTAGTAGCAAACCCAACAATAGCTAGCATATTTGCACTTATTTGGGTTGCTATCTCCCTTGCCAGATTTCCTCACTCCCAGGCCCCTCTACAACTTGGAGATGGTCATTGGTGCCTTGGCAATGATTGCTGACCACCCTAGCATTCATCCCTTGGATTTTAGCTCCATTTTGACATGTTGAGCTTCAGCCCTTGATTGTGGAAATAGGGCAGATTGATGTTATACTTCTAGGATAGCATGTTTTGTTATGCCTATAGCTTGTATTATGCTATGGGGATGCTATTATTGTGCGTGGACCTTATGTTGATGCTTTGCGGAACTTGTGGGATGCTTTGATCCATTGATAGCTCATTTTTCAAGTAGGCATAAATCAGCAAGTGACAGTCATACACACATCGAGCAAACACCCAAGCATGTCAAATGAATATGTCAATAAGTTGACACACCCCCTATGTAATAGTGCAAAGTGTACACAACACTGGCAAGACCTAACACAAATAGGTGTATGCTCAAAAAGTGTAAAGCCCAAATCAGCCCAACTACATCTGTGAGGACCATGGCATATCAACCATGCAACATCCAAGTGAAGATCCCAGTCTCAAGTATCCAAATGCTCAAGTAGCATAAACTGCTTGCTCAATGTTTGTCAAGCATCCAAAGACGCTCCCACTGGTACAAAATTTGTAAATATCAAGCAAAGAAGCTCAACAAGGGCTTATGAGAGCACCAGTGTCAGAAGATCCAAGATCAAGCATCAATAAGACCTCATGAGCATATAGACCATGTAGCATCTATACATAGCATCCATAGACATTGAGTACATCCAAATTGTAACTTTGGCAAGACAATAAATAGCCAAAGTAACCTTTGGGTATTTGAATGTCAAGCCAAAGCAAGGCTCAGTAGCATCTAACTCCAGACAACGTAACGTGCATGTAGTAGTGGCATAGGCCAAGCATGTCAAGACTGGTCAGACATAAGCAAAGTACATGCCATAAGTACATCAAAGATGGAGATCCAAATTCTATGCGAAGTGAGCTTAAGCTCAACCAATGATCCGAGAGAAAATCCAAGCTCTATGTTGATTCTTGAGAGTCACTACATCAATGTATATAGCCAAGACATAGCTGGAATCCAAGAGGTATTAAATATCCACTGAGAAGTATGATCAACCCTATTATAAATAGCCTAAAATTATTGTCCAAAATTGAGCTAAATAGTGCTCAATCCAAGCTCAAATCAATATCTAAGGCAAAGGTAACATGTAGCATACTCCACATATATGGATACATCATGAAGCTCTGCAATGATTGACTTGGTGCATTCATTTTGCCTACAGTTTGCTCTCATTGTACATGGTTGTAATTTATTACAGCAAGCAATTATGCATGGACTGTGATGTATTTTTCATGCTGAGTCATCTTGATTTTATATACTTTTGATGATACTTGGTGGGCAACATCATTAGCTATCAGTTCGTGGTCATTTTGCCTTGGTTTTGGTGGTATTTGGCTATTTACAACAAAAAAAAGCAAGCAGTATTGAACTATCTGTACCATTTTGGATTGTAGTATGGCATCTTCTTCCACTGACAGTGCCATCTTCAACATCATTAAGCTTGATGGTACAAATTATGCCTATTGGAAGAGCCAAGTTTGGTAGGTATTGGTGCAAAAATTGTAGAGAAAGGCACTAAGGATGCATACGAGCAGCGTGAAACTATGACTAATGACAAATGGATGGAGCTTGATGAGTTATGAAAGTCTACCCTCATCTTGTCTCTCACTAAACAGGTGCATTACAATGTGGTTGAGGAAGCACAGAGTGCTTGGCAGCTTTGGGATAAGATCAAGAACCTCTATGACATGAAAAGTCCAACAACTTAGATGTATTGGATGAAGCAACTTATGGACTTGCGCATGAAGGAGAATATGACGATGTTTACTCATTTGAGCCAATTCCATCCTATTCTCAAGAACTTGACTTTGCAGGGCATTACCTTCAATGATGAATTTACTCCATTGTTTTTGCTTAGGACCATGGGATGTATTTCACACTGCCTTATGTGCTCCTACTACTATTCAGAACTTGCTTGATGTAGAGAGTGCTCTTGTGCAAGAAGAGATCAACTGTAAGAACTTGGATACCTCTTCTGTGTCGCATGCTTTGGTTGTTAGAGGCAAAGATGATAATGGCAAGAATGACCGTGGGAATGGCCGTGGCAAAGACTCACAGAAGTCTAGGTCTAAGTCGCATGGTAAGTCGCGCAACAAGTCTCGTGGGAGAAATGCAAATGTGACATGTCATCATTGCATCAAGAAGGGTCATATACACCTACAGTGTCATAAGTTACACAATGAGAAGCACAAAGAGAAGGGAAAATGCAAAGTACAGGAAAAGTTCTCTGATTGCAGCATGGTATTTGTGAAATCCAGTGTGGAAATAGAGGAGATAAATGTTATGTAGACTGAGGATTCTGATGGGGAGTACATACTTGCAGCTAGTTCTTGTGATGCTACGCCATTGACCAAGGTTCACTCTATGTATGCGCAGTGCTAGCTTTTGGATTTTGGTGCTTCATTTCATGTTGCACCATGTCGTGAGTGGTTCCATTTCTACCGCACTGTCTCTGGTTCAATTCGCTTGGGTGATGGCAAGTCACTTGCTATTGTTAGAATTGGGGATGTATGGCTGCAATTCTCTACTGGTAGTACTTTTCTATTACAGTGTGTCCTTCATGTACCTGCGCTTACACACAGTCTTATGTCTGTAGAGGGAAGCTTGATGATGTTGGGTTTCATGTCTCTTTTGGGGATTATGCTTGGAAGATCACCCGTGGTGGCAGACTTCTGTTTGCTAGAGGTGCCAAGGCTGACAGCCTCTATCCTCTTGTAGTTGATGGCATCTATTGATCATGTTTTGTTAGTGGGTTCCATCCCACATGTATCTCTTTGGCATGCCCGTTTGGGACATATGTCTTTGAAGGGAATGAAAATGCTTTTTGATTTGCAGTACTTATCACCACTTAACTGTGCATGTTTTGATTCATGTGAGCATTGTCTTTATGGTAGACAAACTAGGAATACACATAAGAAGTTCAGTAGGACATGCATGAGTGAGCCATTGGCATTGGTACATTCTGATGTCTGTGGGCACATGCCCAGTCAGTCTATGGGTGGTGCAAAGTATTTTGTGATGTTTATTGATGATTTTTTGCGTAAAGTCTGTGCTTATCCCATTATGCTTAAGTTAGATATCTTGGCTATGTTTCAAAGATGGATTGCATTGGTTGAGAACCAGACTAGGCATAGGCTGAAATGCCTTAGGACTGACAATGGGGGAGAATATGTGCCACATGCCTTTGAGCAGCTATGTGACGAGAGGTGTATTAAGCATCAGTTGATCGCCCCCTATACCCCACCTCAAAATGGTTTGGCTGAGCAGATGAATAGAACCATCCAGCAACGTGTACGTAGTATGATTAGCCATGCAGGCCTACCATTGATCTTTTGGACTGAGGCAGTTAGTACAACTGTGCATGTCATAAATAGATCACCTTCCAATGGTTTGGATTTCTAGGTTGCAGAGGAGGTATGGACTAGGAAATCATCTTGTGCACATCTATGTATCTTTGGATGTCAGGCATTCTCCCATGTGCCTAGGGACAAGCGTACTAAGTTGGATCCTAAGAGTATCAAATGCATTTTCCTTGGCTATGGAGATGCAGGTGAGGTGGGTTACCGCCTCTGGGATCCGCAAGCACGAAAAGTCATCTATAGCCATGATGTATTCTTCCATGAAGACAAGATGCATAGGCAGCTTGAGAAGGTAGTAGAGATATGCAGAGTTATATTCTAGAAGGAGCCTCATGCTCCTGCACAGCCAGTTGGACAGCCTGCAGTAGCAGTTGATATACATGGCAAGAGTGTTGGATAGGATGCTGGACATGTAGCAGAGACTGCAGTGAGACGGTCTACTAGAGCTAGACATCCACCTAATAGATTTTAGCCCTCGATGCATTACATCTTGGTTACAGATGCAGGAGAGCCTATTACCTATGAGGAGGCTATGCACAGGGTTGACAGTCACTCCTAGGAGAGGTCTATGCAGTCTGAGATGGACTTTCTATATAAGGAATATGACTTGGGTTTTGGTTGCATTGCCTAACAGTAAGAAGGCTTTTCCATGCAAATGGGTGTACAAGATGAAAAGTACCCCTGGAAACCCCAAGCTGGCCTATAAGGAAAGACTTGTTGCTAAGGGTTTTAAATAGGAGCATGGATTTGACTTTGATGAAGTCTTTTCTCATGTGGTCAAGATGACCACCATACGCTTGGTTTTGGCCTTAGTCACACAGCTTGACTTGGACATGTATCAGATGGATGTCAAGACTGCATTCTTATATGGGGATTTGCATGATGAGATATACATGGAGCAACCTAAGGGCTTTACAGAACCTGGTAGGGAGCACCTAGTGTGCAAGTTGAAGAAAAGTCTTTATGGCTTGAAGGAGGCACCTAGGGAGTGTATCATAAGTTTGATGCCTTTATGCAGTCACAGGGCTACAGCACGAGTGCTATGGATCCATGTCTTTACAGAAGAAATCCTGTGATGGCTCATTGCTTATTTTGGTACTTTATGTGGATGATATGCCAATAGCAGAGAAAGCTCATGATGAGCTGGATGCTCTTAAATCGCAGTTGAAGAAGAGCTTTGAGATGAAGGATTTGGGACAAGCCTCTCACATTCTTGGTATGCGCATTAAGCACGACAAGCATCAGGGACTACTCTACCTCTCACAAAGGGAGTGCATTCATAAAGCCCTTGAGCGTTTTTGCATGCAGGACATGAAGCCTATTGGTTGTCAACTACCTTCTCATGTAAAGGTCTCATAGGCCGACTGTCCACATACAGATGAGTAGAGGGCCGACATGGCCAAGATCCCTTATGCATTAGCTATGGCAGTTTAATGTATGCCATGATAGCCACTTTTCCAAATATTGCCTTTGCAGTTGGTATTGTGGCACGCTATATGGCTACACTTGGCAAGAAACATTGGGATGCCATGAAGGGTATCATGAGGTACTCGAAAGGCACAATATATACGTGTATTTGCTATGATAGCCAGGATATAGGAGTTGTGGGGTACACAGACTCCAACTATGCAGGACATGTAGATAGTAGGAAGTCCACTTCTGGCTATATATTCACCTATGCTGGAGGTGCTATCTCTTGGATGTCTAGGGTTCAGAAATGTATGACTCTCTCTACCAGTGAGGCTGAGTATGTTGCAACCATTGAAGGCCTGCAAAGAGGCCATATGGTTAGGCCGCTTGGTACATGACCTTGGGATTGATACTATACCTACACTGCATTCAAATTTTATGATTATTATTCAGCTAGCCAAGAATTCGTTCTTCCATGCGAAGACGAAATACATTGAGGTGAGGTATCACTTCATACGTGGAGTCGTGGAGGATAGGTCTATTGACCTTGTCAAGATCTCCACTAACAAAAATTGTGCAGATCTGCTCACAAAAAGCCTCACTACTAAGTGCTTTGCCTACCTCAAGAAATTGATGGGCATTGGATGAGATGACATTTTCCCTCATCTTGATGTACATGTGTACATTGTACTGTTTTTTATTTTTCTTTTCACTTCTCACTAGGGCAGATTCATGTTTAATTGGGAGGTTGTTGGGGATAAAGGTGCCTCTGCCTAGTCGCCCGTGTATTATTACACTGACAATACCCGCCATTGCACATTGCAGGTGGCGAGCACTCGTCACCATCACTTTATCCTTTATTCTTTTAGTGACAGTGTGAATAAAAGAAGCCCCGTCGGTCACACATTATGACTCTTGGAGTTCCCATTTTGTGTCTCTCTCTTTCTTGCTCTTGCTCTCCCACCATAGCTCTTCCAAGCAAGCTTCAATCCTTCTCACCTTTCACCATTGTGGCAAGGTCCTTTTTCCCATTCCCTTCTAGTTGCCCTTTCTCTTTACCTAGGCCCTTCTACCTTTTAAATTTGCATAGGAGGGAGCTTGGCACTCTTTTCCAAGAGTTTTAGGGGTGCCCTACATTAAAAAAATGTACCTTTGCCTTTGATTGAACTTTTGAGGCTACCCTTGCTCTTTTGGCTATTTCCCTTCCTGCTTCTTCCTTTGTGTCTGCATTTGGAGTTTTCTTGGACTTTATTGGACTTCTTTTTCTCCATCTCGAACTGGGGTTAACATAAACTTTTTTTGATATAGTTTTAACTTAGAGAGAGAGACAGAGAGGAAATATATGATTTGAAAGAGAGAGAGAAAATAGGGGAAGAGAAAGGGAAAGATAGGAAAGAGAAAAATAGAGAGTATATATATATATATATAGAAAAGAGATCAAAAGAAAAAAAAACTTGAAAGAGAAAGAGAGGAAATGAAAAATAAGGAGAGAGAGAGAGAGGGGGGGAACAAAGAGAAAGATAATTATAGAGAGAAAAAATATAAAATTTAAGAGAGAGAGAGAGAGGAAAATAGATGAGAGGGGGGAGAAAAAAAGGGGGAGAGAGATAGAGAGAAGAAAAGCAAGGAGAGAAGAAAAGGAGAGAGAAAAGAGAAGAAGAAGAGAGAGAATTTGAACACTGAGAGAGAATTATAGATAGAGAAAAGATAAAATTTAAAAGAAAGAGAAAAGAAAAAAATTTAAAGAGTGAATGAAGAGAGAGAAGAAGAAAAAATGGGAAAAGAGGAGAGGGAGAAAGAAGGAAAAGAGAGAGAGAGAGAGAGAGAGAGAGAGAGAGAGTGTGTGTGTGTGTGTGTGTGCGTGTGTGTGTGTGTGTGTGTGAACATGGAGAGAGAATTATAAAGAGAAAATTTAAAATTTAAAAGAGAGAGAGAGAAGAAAAATAGCGGAGATAGAGAGAATGAAAAGAGAGGAGAGAGAGAGAGAATAATAATAATAATAATAGAGAATATAAACAGAAAGAGAGAATAAAAGAGAGAGAAAATATAAAATTTAAAAGAGAGGGACAGAGAGAGAGAGAGAAAAAACATTTAAAAAGAGAATGGAGAGAGAGAGAGGAAGAGAAAAAAAGGAAAAAAGAGGAAAGGGAGAGAAGGAAAAGAGAGGACAGAGGGAGGAGAATAAAAGGGGGGAGAGAGAGAGAACTAGGTTGGCATGTGTAGCTTAGTAAAGGAGTTTGAAGTTCTATATGCAATTCTTGCATGTTTGTTATGTAGCAGTTTTGCTAATGGTGTTTAGACATGTGTCATGTTTTGAAGCAAAGTACGTTTGTATCGGCTCTTTGGAATGTCCGTTGTCAGCTTGGCTCGACTACATTTTCGATCAAACTGTAACATCTTTTTTTCTTGTGATCTACTTGGAGCATTAGGTTGAATGGAGAGCTTTCACGATGGAGCTCTATATCCTTTCGATGGATTGCCTGTTGAGGATGCAAACCCTTGTCCTTGGATGTGGATGTTCTATTATAGTCATGTACTTCTGGATATGTGGGTTATGTAACATGTTGAAAGCAAACACATCCGCAATATCAGATGTAGTTAAGTCAATTCTAGTAGATGGTTGCGAAAGCGATCCATCATTCCAAGAGTCTAGAGGATTATCGAGAATAGATTGACAGTCCAAGGTTCTGTTCACAATTTCTCTTGTCATTTTACAGACCAAGATGGATGTATCAATGATGCTCAATAGTTGAAGTTGTAATAGCTTTGCATTGAGAATTTGTTTTGTATGGTCTAGTAAGAGTGACACCACATATTTGTTTCTCTCTTTATTTGCAAGACATAGACGACATTTAGTTATCATCATGTTGACTCTGTGTTGTTGGCATGCAAGGATAAGAATAGTGCTTGACAAAGCCATTATAACTTGTATTTCTTCTATAGATGGATCTTTCTTTTGTGAGTTGTATTTCTTCTATAGATGGATCTTTCTTTTGTGAGTTGACATCATGATGTTGCATTGTGACTATAACCCCAGGATGCGCACATTGTTAGTCTTCCAATGATGCTTTCACATTTTATTGTCCAAGATTATTCTAGTTTTTCTATGTTGTACAAAGTTGCAATAAACTGGTTTAGTGATGTTTTTCTAGAAGCCATAGTTTTATTTTTTCTAGAAGTCTTGAAAGATGCCTTGTGACTTTGTTTCTTCATAGCGTCCATTGATGTTGATCAGAACAATATGTTTTTATCATAAAACTACAACACACTTGTTCACATAAAAACATGTTATACTTTGTAATTTCATTGTTTTTTTTTTACATGCAAGGATGATGATTATATATTAATAGTAATTTCATAAAACAAATAAATAAAATCAATATACAATAGAAGTACTTTAAAAACTTAAAAAAGCTAAATGAAATGATAAAACATGCTATATAGCATGCCGAAGAGTTAGCACAAATCTCTTCGTAATTAAATAATTATGGGAGAAGGTGCCATTCTCCTGTCTATTCAAAATATCTGGTTTGTTGAAGTTTTTCAGTACCTTCGAAATTTCATTACACTTTCGTTTTCACCTATTAATGGTATTTTGAGAAGGCTGCAAAAAGCACAAGTGTTGACTACTATTTTGGACTATGGACATTATCATATTATCATGGATGTATTCCTTTGTGATAGCTAGGCTCATTCTCGTGCAGATTGTATTTATCACATGTAGTTGTATTTGTCGCACTCACAAGTGTTGTGTGGATTGCGCACATATATTTGTGGTTACATTAGCATAGGCTTGGTCTATTTAGGCTAAGGTACAAGTATGCTTCAAGGATTGACCGGCCTAGAGCCCACTAAGTGGGTAGGATACCTAAGAGAGGGTGCAAACCGTAATTCACAGTTGTGGAAACCCTAAACGCAAAACGCAAAAGGGCTGCAAACCCTAAATGCAAAAGGGGCACATACCCTAAATGCAAAATGCAAACCCTAACCCTTACCCTAATTCTTAGTCTATATAAGGGTGGGAGGTCACAGTTGTATTCATTCTTGGTCTATATAAGGGTGGGAGGTCACAGTTGTATTCATCCTTTTGGCACATCCAAATCTTTCCATTCTATCATCTTGCTTCCATTGTGTTAAGAGTGACTGAGGGGGAGAGAGTGAGAGGTGTGTTGAGCGAGGGAGTGAGGGAAGGTGAAGCTCTTTGCCATCATCTTGCTTGTCTCGTTGTCTCTACTAGCTCTTTGACTCGTTGGTGTGCTTGATGGTGGATGCAAAGGAGCGACGACATTGGATCGTAATGACCGTGGTCATGGAACCATCTTCGAGCCTTTGAAAGGTAAGTTAGGCGAGTTCACTACAACTCGAAGCTAGTCTTGTATTCTTAGTTTCTTGAGTTGGAGATAAGGATGGTTGGTTAGTTAGAGCAAAGTGTTGAGAGACAAGGTGAGAGATTGTCACCGAAGTGAGTTGCAGCTTCTAAAACAATATAAGTCCACTAGTCTCGACTGTTGGTGTGTTTGTCTCAACATTTTGATTCCATTGCCGGGAATTAGGATGGTGCAATTGCTAAGGTTCTCACACTCCCACCATATGGCAGAATATGAGTCTTGTGCATGGGCATGGATGGGATCAATGGGGTACTGATCGTCCTTGTTTGTGGCTAGCATTCTGAAACCCATGTGGCTAGGTTAGGAAGGCCAAATCCAAAGGAGCCAGTTTGTTAGATTGAGATTGTGAAGATAGACATTGTTAGGGTGGGGGAAAAACACAAAACACAAACTCAAAAACACACACACACACACAAAACTCAAAACTCAAAAGTACTTCAGTCTCACACAAGGATATAGAATCTAGTGCAGAGAGCATAGTGAGCCCATTGATTCACAAGTCTTTCTTTTCTTGACCAAAGGCTCCAATATCAGCGAAATGATTGATCATGGAGATGTTAGAAAAGAGGGGGCAACACCGAGATTAATCAAAAGCTACAAGTTCTCAAGAACTAGTTGAAACACTGTTGACTTCACTTGCTCGTGCATATGTTCATGACAACCTTGGAATTCAGATTGTTGAGCATAAAAAACTCTTAGAAAATCCTTTGATATGGTTAGAGCAATCACAAATTTTCTGGATTTACCCAGCTGTCGTGGGAGAAGTTATAAAGCAAAGGACCAAGGTAGAGCAGTAAAAGCATCTCTTAATTCCTATGTTTTACACTGGGAAGCACACAACAAGTTGGGAAGATGTTGCAGCATTGGCCAAGAAATCAAAAGGACAAAGTGAGTTTGAACAAAAATGGTATTCTAGTCAAGGGTTAGCTCCACGATATGCTCCACGATATGGTAGCCACCTAATGACAATTATTGAGCAAAGAAAGGCACTTTGGACTTCAATGCACGATCCTACATATGTTGCTCGTACATCTCTTCAAGTGCTTGCACTTGTTCGTGGTGTCAACATTTCTAAATTGGCTAAACTTGATCCCTTGTGTGACAAACTTCGTTTAGAGGAAGAGCTACACACTGCAAGTCGATTAGGACAATGAGACATGATAACTAATGTCACTAGATATATCTTTTGTCTCACCCATGACCCACAAGTTCTTGACGAGCATGCTTCATTAGAATACAATCCTAATTTCTATGAATGGTTTATTCCAAGGTTACATGACACAACACCAAAGCTTACCTCTACTTCTAGCATTACAATGACTGAATCTTCATCCAAGGATGTGAAATAGAGTGATGTACATAAACCTTCTCCTAACCCCCAAGACACAGTGGTTGGAAGAGGTATGCTTGTGACTCCAGATCCTAGGCCCAAAGCCACTGATGTCCCTACTAGCTCACCCCACTAGTTCGTCCCAATTTGAGGCAGTTGAACCTCGAGATGCTTCTGAGGAGGTTGCTAAGACACAACTTGAGATCAGCCCTACTAAACCTATTCCTCCTTCTGGCATCAATCCTTTTCTTGTATGTCAACCATTGAGTACCATGGCTGCTCATTTGGCAAAGAAATTCAATTCCTCTAAAACAGAATGCCTACCCCAATTTGAGGCCTTATACACTACTTATGCCAAGTCATTTGCAATGATTGATCTAGGCCTTGCTGTGATGATGAGGTAGTTCAGGTTGCTTCTCAATGGCATTCCACTTGGGAGGACAATGAACATCTTTTCGATGAAAGCCTCTTGATTCAAGAGGAATATGTTAGGACTCTCCCTCAAGAGCACTTGCTATCGTGCCAATTTATTCCTTCTTATGCTTTTGTGACCAAAATCCAAGACTAATCACTACTTGATGAGCTTGAGCAAAATTGTCATTCCTCAAGTCCATTCTTGCAAAAGTGGTTTTCTCATCGACTTAAGATTGCTTGCAATGGCAATCGTCTTATGACCGTAGCTGAGCAAGGCCATACAATCAGTATACTTCAAGCTAACCCAACTTACTGTGAGACCACTTCATTGCGCTCTATCATCCTACCTCAGAATCGCCACGAAAGTTGATATATCACCCATTGCTTGACAAGATTTTGATCGAAGAGGAACTACACATTTCCAGTCACTTTGCAGGACCCTCTTTGCTTAGTGATATGATTAAGTACATTTGTGGATTGGTTGCCAAACCACTTGACTTGGATGCTTTTTTTGAATTGGAGTACAATCCAAATTTCTATGATTGGTGGATCCCGAAAATTGTAGATTGCTAACTCTTTTTCCTTTTTAGTCTTAGTTTCTTTGTACATATTTTTTTTAAGCTCAATGTGTTACATTGACAAGAGCAAAATCCCTCTGACTTTAGAAATAATGCTATATCTTATGCGATGGCAAAAAAATAAAAACAAGAGGTGCAAGCTCAAACCCTTTCTCTCCTCGTGTAATGGTGAAATTCAAAGAAGAAAAAAAGTTGTTCATAATTCTTTCTATCTTTTTTCCTTGAATCCACTACATGGTACTTGTTAGGGGCGTAAATCCCTTGGCCTTGAATTCCATTAATGACCTTAGTCTCTTACTTTCATATATGGATATAATGGTTTGAGATCAACCTATGTAATTGTGTCTTTAAATTCCATGGGACAAAATACATGTATGTCAAGCGCTGATTCTTATATGCAGGTAGTTGTATTTCTTGGAGAGAGTCGCATGATTTCTGAATACAGAGAGAGTCAGCTTTGGTTTTTCTTGGTCGCTGCAGACGGCTCTCAATGTTTGTGTCATGTTCTTTAAGTATTTGAATATCTGCTTATGTATTATGGAATCATAAATGGTTTTTGGTTAGGGATGCTGAAGCTTATGTAGAGAATATGTCTATGCTTATGTTCTCTATTCTAGTACCATGGCATGTTCATGTATTCTTTGCTTCCTCCTTGTGAATGCCCTAAACACTTTGGTGATCCATGCCAGTTTTAGGGAAATAACTTGATTTAGGCGCAAATCTAGAATCAATCTCTAGGAAATTTGGTTGCAAGATTTGGCGGCAAGAATGCTAATGGCATTGGCGATGTATCAAGTGCCTTTTATGGGCAGCATTTATGTCAAACAATTATCCTTATTTATCCAATCCCATTCTTACCAGGAGAGAAGATCACAAGAATTAAGGGAGGCATTGGCACGGCAACAGTAGCATGAAGGTTTTCACAATGATGCAGAAGTAGTTGCAGCATTAGGCAGGCTGTTTGAAGAAGAGGCTGTACATGATAGTCAGGGAGATCAAGATGTGGGTCCTTTTGGGGGTACAACAACTATTTATAATTCTCCTACTAGTTCTGAGGAGTCTTTTCCAACTCCTTCAATTTCACCTAATGTCTTAGAAGATGAGGAACCATTATTGCCACCTGAAGATCAGGAAACCCCTCCTAAGTAGGCACTGGAGAGATTAAGAAGTACATCATTTCAAGTTAAGAAGTCTTTAAAATTTAATCCATTACAACTGTTGTGGAGGCCTCATAAGCCAAACATAACGAATCCCAATCAGCTTGTCAACCCAAAGGTCAAAGCTTCTATGTATGGTCACATCCCAATTGTCATGTAGCCCAGTTTGAAACTAGGTGGACATCAAGTGGGTTTAACCATATGTATGGTGATCATGTTAAGAA